>NW_010538185.1:0-5707 GCF_000687285.1 Phaethon lepturus | reverse complement strand
CCTGTTAACCAGGACTGCTGATAAATGATGGAGAGCGGCTTGGCAAGCTCCTCCACCAGCTCCCTCAGCACTCTTGGGTGGATCTCATCAGGCCTGATAGACTTGTGGGTGTCTAGGTGGCATAGGAGGTCCTTAATTGCTTCCTCCTGGATTATGGGGAGTTTATTCTGCTCTCCATCCCTGTCTCCCAGCTCAGGGGGCTGAATACCCTGAGGATACCTGCTCTGGCTCTTATAGACTGAGGCAAAGAAGGTATTAAGTACCTCAGCCTTTTCCTCATCCTTGGTGACATTCCCCCCCACATCCAGTAAAGGATGGAGATTCTTCTTGTCTCTCTTTTTGTTGTTAATATATTTATACAAACATTTTTTGTTATCCCTTATGGCCGTGGCTATAATGAAATACCAACTGTTGAAATTCTGACTGCAGTAAAGGTTAACTGAGACAACATTCATCATTGAATGACCAGTGCAAAGCTCAACAATAATTTTATTAAGTTTATAGTTTGTAGGTTTTTTTAAATAAGAAATTAATATTGTTTACACCTTTTCATAAAGTCACTGACGCAACTCATTTGACTTCACATCTTCATTTTCATCTTTCTTTACTGTACTGGTTTTCTGTTTTTCCATCTTGTGGTATGCTTTCAACTCCTTGTCAGACATGTGTCTCAAAATACAGGTACTCACTCCTTCTCTAGTAACTTTTGGCTTGGAAAGATAAGTGGCTTTCTCAGACACAGTCTCCAAAATCTGATCGAAAAGCATGAACTAAGGAGAAGGAGAAAAATAGGACTGAATGCATGAACAGGTGGAAAAATACTCGAGGCTTTCTTGTAATAATGCAATGTCCTGCTCGTGGTTTAGCTATTAGCTGAAACAAGCTAGTTACTAGTCCTGGTTTGAGCAGTTCAGCTTGTCCTTTCCGAACCATTTGTTCTTTACACATAAGCAGGTTTAGGAAAGGCACCAGAGGGATTAAGTCATTTCCTAACACTTAGATTAAATTCCTGACTTATCCCATTTTGCTGTTTAAAGGTGTTTGTGAAAGTGGACTGCATCCAACTCCTCCGCACCCTCCTCTTCCACTGGATTTGAGTATATTATTATGGAGCTTTCCTCTTAAGGGGCAGTATTGTTCTAAGGTTAGCAGAATGTGGTAGTAGTGAACTGCGTGATACAGTGCATTCACGTAACAAGCTGAACTCTTAAGCTCATAATTAAGCTTTTAAATTTAAGGACAACCTACATCTGGACTGCATCATGAAATGTTCTGCTCCCTCCCATATGCAGTTCTTCCTCTTGCTACCCTTTCCCTGTGAATTCACCTTCCTATGAAAAGTTTTGTTCTGTTTGGAGTGATACCACATTTTTTCCATCAATTTAGTGGAGAGAACCATCAATGAAACCTAATACATGACACACATTAAAAGGAAAAATAAATCTTACATGGAATCTTTATGGAAAAGCCATTTGTGCAAATAACAATGAAGACAAGTCTGAACGCCCTGCAATTATGCTAGTAAGTTGCCACCACCTCTGTAACATCTTTATAGAATGTTTACTTTGCCAGTCTTGAAACACCATTTCAGTAGTTTTTCACACAGCACTGGGCAGGTAACATTAGCCTGTTGCACAAATGCATCTTCAGAAGAACAGTTAAGTTATTGAAATAATCCAGCTAAAATTCAGCAGAATTTTTTAAAACCTTAAAAAATGTTTTAAAAACTTAAAAACCTGTTAAACTTTTCAGTGAGTAAGCTGGCTTAAGGCATAGACAGGAAAATTTCACCAGCCCAGTTAATAAGGTGGTGCTGCAGAGGAGCAGGATCTGCTCAGACTCTTGTCAAAGCCGGTATTATAACTGCATTCTTAAGAAAGCATGGTATTTGAATTGTTTCTGTGGGACTACTTTTCTAGAACTGCAGTGCTTGAACAGATGGAGCCTAAGGTGGGGCAACCGTTACTCTCATGGGACCTAGACCTTCACTTACTTTAGCAGGACATCATCTATCAAAAAAACATGGTGGTACTGACTAGGGGATGTTAACACAAGTACAGCTGTTTAATGAAATTGATCGGTCCAGCTTTCAGGAGTCCACTTACCATGTCTGTCTTGTTATCCTTTGCTTGCCGGATGGTAACTTTAACATGATATTTCTTTTCAATCCACTGTGCTATCTGTTTAGTCTTGGTCTCTAAGTCGTTCTTGGCAATAGCTGAGGAAAAGGATAACTCCTTCTGAACCATCCCTGTTCAAAACAGAACTAAAACTGTGTTGGCTTAACATCTGACAAATCTGTATTGGTTGCTCTCTTTCAACAGCTTACGGTGTTTTGTCTGCTTAATTCCCTTCCCCCTTGCTACTTTCTCACACTGAGTGCATGTTTGAGGCATACAGGGAAGTCTCTTCAGGGTCAGAAGGCTTAAAAGTATTTTTATTTTTATTACAGTTCATACCACCCACAATACAGGTCTAACAAAGATAAACAGGTAAGCATTGGATCTAGAATTAAAGACTTAGGGTGACTTAGGGTGCAAATTCCTACGTTCTGCACATAGCATAGCTGAATGTAAAAGCTTTGAAGTTGGATAGCTCTTCATTGCGAGCCCATTTTCATGAATAAAGTGCAATATTCAGCTGGTAGTATGATGCCTTGTAATATATTTGAACAATTCGTAGTCTCTTCCTCCTTAAAGATTCTCTAAAGTAGTTACCATTTGAATAATCTTTTTTGTAGTTTCTTGAACAGAAAAACTCACTACCACAATAGTGCTCTCCTCTAAAATCGGAACTCTACCCAAAGCACAGATAACTTCGTTAGCCTGAGGATAAGAAGAGGATAAAAGATCAGATACCTTTTCTAAAATCTCTTTGCCAAACTCTGTTAAACTGCTGGAGCAGGCTGACTTAAGAAAAAACACTGAAAAGTGTTCAATATTGAAAATGTTGTTCTCTGACTCTGTACAAGAAAGGGCTCAAGGCTTTGTCTTCCTAGAAGCAAGGCAAGAAAGAGAATGTTTCGTGTCTACTGTTGACAAAATTATGTAATTATATTGGTGTATTTGGTGTTCAGTTTGTAAAAACTGCGTGTCAGTTTAGGTCTTAGAAGAGAGAAATTCAGTGAGTCTCACGGAACCAGAGTCTAGTCGTATTCACTTAGATAAAAATAGACTTTTAAAAAAAGCCAGCAGATGCCAAAATAGTAAATCCTGAGAATGCAATATAGAATGCTTCTGTGTGGAAGACCACACTAATCCAAAATTTTATTTTCACCACTGCAAATCCTTAACAGTGTGGACTGCAGTGACATTGCTTTGGATTTACACAAATGTAAGTAAGAGGATTTCATCTGCTGAAACCACTTTTAATGCAGCATTTTTCAAAGTGCTCAGTGTTGTGTCAACAACGTACGTACCTGATTTTGGACTTGCTTTTTTCTTCTCTGCACGTTTAAGCTGTTCTTCATGAATCTGCTGCCCAGTCATTAGTCTGTATACAGGAGGTTCTGCATTTTCACGAAGGAGAACTAGTTTCAGGTCTTGTTGATCCATAAGTTTGAGAGCCTCTGCTCGGTGCATATTTCCTAAGCTCTCTCCATCCTGGCTGATTACGTGCAAAATCCGATAGGGAATTCTTCGCCCAACACTTCCAAATGCTGCTTTCCTTTTTGGTTCCTTGTGAGATTTTTCAGCTGTACAAAATGGTTGACTAAGTCCAAACAGAGTTGACTTTCTAGGGTCAGGTACCACCATCCAGAATGGAGAAAAGACCCTCTTTTGTGGTGTTTGTGTCAGAAGAGTTCCAAATAATCTTCTTGCATATCTATTCCCATTTCCGGTTGCTTGACATAAAAGTTTCATCACACAAAAGGCAGTCATTCTGAGGAAGCAGGGAAGAAGAAAAAACAAGTTACCCCATCAGTCAGATTCCACTAGTTTTATTAGAAAGACTTCACTCCAGCTGAGTAAACCCTAGTCCTTAAAACTACTTTTTCAATAAGATGAATGGTGTAACTATACAGAAGGAGCAATCGACAGTAATTTTACAGTAATGGAGGGCTTTAACCCAGAGGGAAAATCTGACAGGAACAAAATTTATGAAGAGTTGATGTTATCTTCAGTATTTTAAAATTTGAGCCTGAACTCCTTAAAAGAATCCAATACTTCTAGTTCATTTCTCCTCACAGGAGTATCTACTCTTACACTGCTTTTCTGTGTATAGAGAGAGTAGTTAAGAGGGAGAATTTGCTGTCAAATACAAAGGCATGTCACACTTGCAGTATTTTCAGTCCAGATTTTTTTCATTAAGTATCTAACACTAGGACTTTCTTCATGGTTCCAATACTCTTCTTTGGAAAGTGTTTCATTTAAGCTGTATTAATTCAGAACCACCCTAATCACGTAGTGAATGAAGTGGCAATTTGTGCAACGTCTGTCAGCAGCCATCCCAACATCTACAGCCTCATTCTTCTGTTTTATAAGGTTTTTGAATTTCAAAGCCTTGACCGACTATACAGAGTGAGACTACCATGCAAAATCTTCACCTTGCATTAAAACATGATGAAGTAACAATTACTATACTTGAAAATATTGTTTATCCCAGGGTTGAAAACTCCTCCATTGCTAGCATGCAACTTCCTTCTCATAGCACTCCCAAATTATGTATTTTTCCCAATTTTCCAGATGTCATTTTGTGGAAGTAATCCAGCTAGTTACTTGGTCTTATATGGATTAAGCACTGATGTTATTTCAGTAACGTTAAAAAAAAAGTGTCTTCACTGTCTTTTAAGCACAAGTTCCACAGATTCAGACATGCTTCAAAGTGAAAATAGTGCCTTAATTTTAAAGCTATTTTATCACACATTTAAAGTATCGATTGACTTTCCCAGGTTTTCACAAACATTACATTTAGGGTGGCACATTCCTATTTATAGTGAGCTGATTTTTTCCCAGTTATCAAAACTATTTACATTTCTTACATACAGAAAGCACACACCTAAGTACCATTTCACCAGAACCATCTAATAAAAACACCGATAATGATATTTTTCTTCTTCTTGAATGATGAAAAATGTTTTTGTGGGAAAAAAAGAGAAAAATAGAGACACAGATAAGACTTGCCTGCAATACACGGACTGGAAAATAAGCAACTGATTCATATGCCTAAGATCCCCACTCTGCAAATTAAAATTTAAATAAATTGTTACAGGCATCTGTCCTGCCATGGTACTTATGAAGCTATAAATGTTCAAAACAAGCTTCAAAACAAAACAGTTCTTAAAATTTGAAGACCACATGAAACTGATCTTTGAGATATTTCTTCCATTGTATTTTTTTCACCATTCTTCCCTCATTCATGGAATTCCCCCAGTAATTTTGGTGCACCCGACCATTACTTGCACTTTCTTCAAAACTTCAGAAAATGGCCATTTTTCAACAACGGCAAAAACTTTAGAAATAAAGAGCAAAGTGCGGAGTATTATCTGCAGTTCTGGTATTCCATGTTTAAAAAGCAGCAAGCACAGGAAAAGCCAAAGATGATACAGAAAACCAGAAATGGGTCATACCAGAGGAGTTGGCAAGAGCATGACTTCTTTTGCCTAGGAAGGAATGTGACTCCACTCTATAAAAATATACTTATAGGTATGTGTGACATTGTGTAAACATGTATCCATGGGTGCTCCCTCAGTAAGTTTGCAGATGAC
>NW_010538184.1:318-21166 GCF_000687285.1 Phaethon lepturus | reverse complement strand
TGGCCGGAGCCGAGCTGCCCTCCCGCTGCCGCCCGGGCAGCCCGGTACCCCCTGCCAAGGGCTCTCACAGCCCTTTTACACCAAACGGCTGTTGTTGGAAACATAGTGAGCCCGGTGTGATTGCATCTCCATTTGTCAAGATAAATGTCTCTTGAAAAAAAACCTAAATATATATATTTTAAAAACCCCACGTATTTAATGTCTGTCAAATAGAAACCTAAAATAAGAGCAGGTAATTTTGCTTGGGAGTTTTATGATGACTTCTTTTTGTACTAATGTTAATTTTCAAAAAACTCCCTGTGTCTAATATTGAAAGACAGCTTACGGCATGCTATCCAGACTACCCCCTCCTCCAGCCTCACTAAAGTGAATAATACTGCGTACGTAACCTCTCCCGACTCCCACCACCCCAGAGCTCTGACAGCAATGATTCTTTTTGTTATTGATTTGGCTTTTTTTTTTCTCCCACCCCCCTTTTTTTTTGGTTAAGCTCTAGTACACATCCGTGGTGCTGGGCAGGAAGTCAGATTTCCCCTGGTGAATTACTGAAGGGGGAAACTTAGGTTTTATTCTCTGGTTATGGCTCCATGTCAAGGGATTCATATGAGCTCATATGAATGCACATCATGAGTTAGTCCAATTCCCACCCGGTACTGTTTTTTTTTTAAAAGCGAGTGTTCGGTGGCACATCACAAGAAGGGGTCAAAATCCCCTTCTCATTTACAATGTAAAGCAAAAGCGGGTGAGCTGGGGATCTGCGCCGAGGAACGCGGCTCTGTGCGGTGGTTTGTGCTTTGAAACCAATGCTTTTCTTACTGGCCGCTGCGAGATACGCTGCTGAGTACTGTGGGGCAGAATTTGGTCACGGCATGCAGCGTCATGTACTGTGAGGTCACCCGGACAGAATTCCCACTTACGAACATCACTTGTTGCAGGACTCTTTTCCTTTCCTTTCCCCTGACATTGGCGACAGAAGAGTGCGGGCTGCAGTGACACCTGGTAAACATCTCACTGCCAGCTGCGGCAGTGCTTATGTTGGTGTAAACCTTTAATAATCCGATTGGCTTCAGCAGCTTCACTCCAGGTATGCTGCAGGATAACTAGGATGGGGATTTGGCCAGCTAGCTTATAAAAACCGTCTCTTACTTCCTTTTATCCGTTCTGGAATGAAAAGATGCACCTTAAATTGCTTCCGTTGCAATCCTCATGCCACGAAGGCATGCTTATCTAAGCAGACCTCGTTGTTAAGACCACAATTAAATATATGCGTGTCTTGCACTGCTTGCCGGTTACAGCTCAATGGCTATTAGGTGTCTCAGCCTTTGCTGTGGTCCTTAACACACAACCACTTAAAAGGCAAGAAAAGTAGCCAAACTGATATGTCAGCATGATAGGTTATAGCTTATTTAGCCTGGAACTTAGTACCTGCAATGAGGACAAGACTTATTCCTACTGGAGGGAAGAGATCACATTATTTTTCATTTACATATAATTAATGCACAGTCTAACAGAAAAGGATGATGTTGCACGGCTTTTTCACAATCACGTGCATGTCTAGACCAGCCTACATTTGCCTAAAAGAAAAAAGTCATCATTTCCAGAGACTTTTTTGAAAATGGGAAGTTTGTGTGGTGGTGATAGAGCAATGAATGATGACCCCTGGCAGAGCTGTTATCTTTGAAGGGTGGTGCCAGATCAGGTGCTTGGAGGCAGGAAAGCCTCTGGTGCTTGCCGGCGCTCCTCTGCGTTTGAGTCATTTCAGTAGTGTGCACCATTAAAGTTCAAAATGCATTACTCAGACCAGACGTGTAGCTCAGGCCCTGTCAGGCCCAGCCAAACCTGAGTCTACATGAATGTCAAATTTAACATATTCATCACCAGAATTTTCCTCCTCTGACTTTTTCTTTTGGGTATTCAGCAGGGAAGACAGAATTTCGTACCATCAGGGTTTCATTATTTAATTAACTGACTTCCAGTTCAGACAGTTTGCGCTTACATCATACCATTAAGATTTGCCCATCTCCCCTGCACCAGGGCTACGTCAGATTTCCATTCTGAGCTCCACTATGCACTCAGTCCTCCTCAGAGTGGTAAGATTTTTTCTGAGGATTTGGGTTTTTCATGTGTCTGCACACAGTAAGTTGACCACAACCACAACAACATCTACAACGTTGAGTTACCTCACTGTCACGCATCCTTTCTCTGATCCAGGGTCACTCTCCTCTCCCAGAAGAGAAACCTGCCAACAGCTGTGACCAAGAACAAGCTGGTCTTTAGCATGCAGAGCTTTGTTATACTTCTCATTGCGCACCTATATGTTCACTTATAGGAGTGTCTACATGTGCTGTAGATGGCACAGCATTTCCAGCTTCAACCAACTCCCCAGGGTACCTGTGGTTTCATTTTGCATTTCAACAAGGCTTCTGCCTCACTATTACCCCACCCTCGTGCCAGCTCCTGCGTTGGGCACATTCCTCCTCTCCCCAAGGCTTTGGAGAAGGCAAGGGTCACAACTATGACTTGCTGAAAATTTCCAGTGCCTAATACTCCTCTTTTATGCTTGCCGCCTTCATCTTGTAGATGGTTTCACCTGTAGAAAGTCCAGCCATGCCTACAAAGGGCTGACCTTCCAAATTTCACAGTATTTACTCTTTTGAGTTAGCAACACTTTCTATTTGGAAATAACTTTTAATTAAGCTCTCATCAAAGTCCATCAGGAAATATAGCAGTCGTGGGTAGGTTTTATCTCTTTTTTTCTTCTCTACAATGAAGGTTCAGCCTGTAATAATATCTGCAGTACAGCTGTGGGAGCTGTCTTTGTGCCTAACCTCTTTTTATTAACATGCTCTTTCTGTTGTGTTCCAGGGTGTAACTAAATGTTTTCAGTTCTAGGGAATGTGTATCTAGATCATATCAATCGTGACTTATTTTTGCCCAGTTAAAAAGCAATAAGCTATTCAATAATACTTGCTGATATATAAAAGATTGAATAAATGTCTTCTTTAATACTGCAATGATGAAAATAACAACAGCAGGTAAAATTAACCCAGGAAAGCCTAAATGGAAAATAATCACAGGACATTACAGAGGTCAGCAAAATCAGGAGATGATAACTTTATAGGCATGTGGAGCCAGTACGTGTTTAATCTATAAACTCTGTTGTTTTGAGCTGGGTGAAGCAGAGACAAGTAGACACAAGAAAAAGTACAAACAAGTTCTTTATTCCGAAACTGCACTAGAGCACTCTAAAGATAGCATCAAGGGCTGCGTGGAAATCCCCTGGATAAGTTCTGTAATTTTTTCCGGTGAATCTCAGGATAGCAAATACGAGAGGCAAGGGTAAGTGGATGACCACAGCTGGTGTAGGCTGCATTTTGGTATTCCGCTTTTGTGGTGCAGACACCCAAGGTGGAATTCATCTCTGTTGTCTTTCCCGCCCTTGACTACAAGGAGTGTCCAGGTGACTAGACCAGATGTAGATGTTTACACTGTAAAGGTCACACATTTGATGAGACACCCATTTCTAAGGTGATGTTTCCTCTTGGAGAAAGTTAGAAAACCAGCGCAATACGCAGATTGCCTTTTACTTCATAGCTTACTGACTCATCAGTTTGATGCTGGGCAAACCACAGAGACACTCAAATCTTATGGCAACTAGTGCCTCCTGAAATCAATGGGTGTTAGGCATTCAAATGCCTTGCATATCTGGAGTAATTAACCTCTCATTTGTTCCATTTATATATTCATTCTGCATGAAGCTGGAGAAATAACACTGGCTTAGATCTCCTCTCGTTATGAGATTAAATTCACTGATGATTACAGTAGGCACTGACATCCTGAGGTGAAAGGTCCAATACGTAAATACCAATACTTAACATTCCCATCTGCATTGAGGACGTACTCACTCCCCGCTAACAGCATAACTTTGGGATCAAGTGAGTCTCACCTTTTGAGGATCCTCTTTCATTTTTCTGAAGTTATTTTGTCTCGTTTTCTTTCAGGTACTCCATGGGATATAAAGGAATCAAAATAAAACTTGGCCAAAGGGAGCATGTGGAACAAGACGCATGTCTCTCCACTAAAGAACAGCTAAATACTAAGCCCACTTCATTACCATTTCCTTGGTTATTTTACCAGTTCTAGAAATGTGTTTCAATTCTCCGGTAACTCTCAGTTCAGGCCAAATATGTTCCCAAGTGTAGAAAAACAGAGCAAATGCCGTTGTATCAGGACAGGGGTGTTTGGAATAAGTGTTAATGGCAAGATACTCGGCATTGTTGCCAAAGACAATATATCCTCCACTTGCATTAATAATGCATTCGAGAAAACAGGGTTTTCCTTTGTAGTCAATGGAATTGCATCAAAGAACTACCTGGCTCCATCATCGATTTCTCTTTCTAACAAAGCAAAAGACCTGAAATGTTGTCAAACAACAAGGAAAAGTACTGGGCCACAGTTCTCTGTACACCACTTGCAGTTGGCTGCAGATCAGTATGTTTAGCTTCTTTGAATCAGAACACAGTTGAGACGTACCAGGGAATTTGTATCCGGCTTACACAATGATTAATGTTTTAAACTGAGGGAAATACATGACGCACTTCTTTACTCTGAGGTTTTCAAGGTTATTAAGGGAGATGAGAATAAACCACTGTGGCATGAATAGGGAAGTTAAGTGAGAAGTTCATCTAGCCGGCTGTTATCTATTTCTGCCATAACCAAGGGATAAACACCCTCTTTGCAGTGGAAAAACATTCATAATAAAGATAAAATTGTGATCTTGGTAAGACCTGGGAAGTACCAGCAAAAAGACTTAGAATTACTAGCACGGAAAAAAATCTCAGCAATGAGAAATACAGAGGCAAGAATCACCTCTTCTCCTAGCTTGCTTATACATCCACGAATTGCAGCATTCCCTTTTACCCCTGTAATGAAACGTGAACTCATATTGAGCCACTTGCCAACTGTAGCCCCTACCCTCTTTGTTGTTCTCAGGATATAACACCCCACCTTGTATTTTCCTGTATTAAAGTGCTTTTCTTTCAGTGGGTCTAGTTTGCTAATCCATCTGTTTTACAGTGTCTGACTACTTTGCATCCCCCATTTTTACTGTTTTCCCAGACATCCTCTCATCTTTGGTTTTTATCAGTAATGACTGAATATTTTCTTCCTGGCCACAGATGAAAATGTAGAATGAGATCAAATCTGGCACTGATCTCTGCAGAGAATAGCTAGAGAAGTCATGTGCTGAAGATTTCTTATTGCCAACCTATTAGTAACTCTCCCCAGGCATCAGTTCTCAGTTTAATGGGCATGGATTTTTTGCCAGCAAGAGTTGCTGGATTTTTCTGTCCAAATATTGTATAGTACCGAAACAAACAGCTCACAAAAGTCTATGTAATTGCTTTTATCAACCAGGCTAGAAATTCGCATCAGCAAAGCATGGGATGAGGTTTATTTAAGAAGCTTTGTTTCCTAATAATTAACATAGAATGACACTGGTTGTTTTCCTTCAAGCAACTGTTGTAGGATTTGTGGGTGTAAGTTGCATTCAGGAAGAAGTGATGTTATTTACTTGTATCACATAAGAACAATACTTTCCATTACATTAATATTTAAGGGAAATGTTATATACAGAACCATGATGTTTACCGAACACTTTTTCCCCTCTATGCTTAGAATTTTATTATCTCCAGAGGAGGTATTTACTACAGCTGAGATTAATTTTATGATAAAAAATACTTTATTGCCTGTAGATTTGGCAACCAAAATCAAAAGATTTTGCCAATCAAAATCAAAGGATTTTCCCTCAATGTGGGTGCAACTCGGACTTGGGATGATGTCCAAAATGTTCCTAAATTTCCTTCTACAACTGTTTATGTTCTGTTTTGATAAAGTGGAATTCCTTTGAAAAGATCTAATTATTTTACCCACCCCATCGACTGTCAGTTCTGAACTGCAAGAAAATTTTTACTTGAGACAAAAATTGACCTAGGGAGATAACCTACACGATAAAGGCTACGATAAAGGCTCTCCAGTGTCATTAACCTTTAGTAGCCCCTGTGTACCCATCTAATCCACGTGAAAAATAAGCAAAGTCAAACCCTTGAAAAAGTTTCATACCAGGTAAAATTTTTTACATACCCTCTGTTCAAAACATGTAAATCACCCTATCTTCTGGCATCTGGTGCTAGACTTTGGGGACTTTCGATCCTTGTATGTGAGAGAGAAGTGTTGTTCATGCTGTAAACACGTCTGATGTCAAAAGAACAAATGGATGACACACAGGGTGCTGGGTTAGAGTTCAGCTGTCAAGTTTTGGCATTATGTTGCAGTGCAGAAAGTTCCCTACTCCTACGTGTCTGCACCATCCACCCAGCTCCACTGCCATACTCTGGCTACTGAGCTGCTCCAGCACAGCTGAGGAAAGGACCTTTTGGTCCCTCGGTCTGGAAAATGTGATGTTCTTTATTCTTAATTCTACTCCATTGCTGTGTTGTACAAGGGCTGAACAAACTGCAAATGCAACCAAAACAAATTTACTTTTTCCTATATTAAATAAGAGAAAACAATGTGCTATTGGTTTCCTCCATCAGGTCATCAAAAACTTTCAAGAGGAAAGTGTTAATTTAAGAAACCGTAATTCACGTATTTGTGCCAAGATTTACATAGGGACACAAGTAAAAGAACTTAGAATTATATTTGTTGTCAGAATAAAAAGCACAATGTAATTGAGAATTAAATAGCTCTCAGATTGGTTTATATTCAGGAAAAAAAAAGATTATGAAGAATTGAGATGTTTTAATTTTTCTAACTAAAAGAAATTAAAAATTACAAATTTACAGTAGACCAACTATCATCAGCATCTACGCTATGGGGTGCTTCAACATGACTAGAGGTCAGCACGACCACACCTACACTTGTCTATGCTCACCAGCTGCTGGGGCAGCTCCAAGCCTCTTTGCAAGCCAGCTCAGCCCGGATTCAGGCTGTGTTCAGCGTCCCATCAGCAGTCCTTCCTGGTGGGACCCCAGGCGTGGTGTTGCCACAGGGCAGGTGAGATATGTGGCAGCTCACCCGGACAGAGCACAGGGTAGCCCATCCCTGAAGGAGAAATGAAAAACCCTTGTTGTACAGGGGGTATTTCTTTCTCTGGAGGTCCTGGCCCCAGTCAGTGGTGGGCTGATGTTGCAGGTGGCTTTGGAGATAACCCAAAGAAGCTTGTTAAGGCCTTTTCTCAAGAGAAACATTCTTTACCTCAGATTTCCCTGTTCCTTCCAGCTCTAAAGACTCCAGGTTGCAACTTGCAGGACTGAGGACACCTCAGGACCATTTTTCTCCAACAGATTCAAGCCTGGTAGATCTGAAGAGGAATTGTTCTCTCTGGAGGCTCCATCTGGGGGAGAGTCTAAATGGCCCTTTTACAAGGTCGTTTGCAAAGAGGGGCTTTCCCATTTGTGACTACAGGAGATTATCCTGTTGCTTCTTTAAAAAGAGTTAATTAGCAAGAAGAATGGCACCAGCTGATGCAGGTGCAGGCTGGTGGGCGCAGTTGGGGTGAACCAGCTGAGGGTTCACACCAACGTCCAGGTGCTTGGGCGGTTTGGTCATGCTGGGAGAGCAGCAGCACTCGGCTGTGCACTGGCCGCCCGGCCGCCCCACCTTTGGCAGAATTTCTATTCCCTTCCTCCTCTCCATGCATTTTGTACAGCAGCAAGCACCAGCGCTGCCGCTTTACCCTGAGGTCCGCGTGTTTGTGAACGGAGGTGGTTCCTGGCAGGGCACTTGCGCGGGTCAGGGCATCCATCCCTGCCCAGCGACAGCCGGCGCGGTCCCCGGGTGCAGGAGCCAGAGCGCTCCCCTTGGGCTCTCCGGCATGACCGAGGCAACGGGGACAGTGGGGGAAGTCGGCTCGCGACAGCTTGTTTTCACCCCAAGCTCAGGGCAGCCTCCACCAGTTCCGCCCGCACCACACAAAATATGGCCTGGGGTCTTTAGGATGTGTGGCAAGACCCCTTGAAATCTGTCTGCTGCTTCCATAAATACAGACTAGCAGAATCTGTTTTTTCAGGTTTTGTCACATCTTCTGTGAATTTTCAAAGCAAAGGTCTCAGAAAGTCCCCAGACAAGCGTTTCCAGCATGGGAGGAAGGAACGCCTCAGCCGTGTGTCTCCTGCCCGGCCCGGCCATTCGCCCCTACCCAAACTGTGCAGTGAAGCGTGAGCTAGGTGTGAGTTTCTAACCGCTGACACCACCCCAGTCACCCACACGGACACAACCGTTTTTTGGTTCGTCATCTCAGCTTTTCTTAGAACGACTCTGTAGGGAGCTGGAGACGCGAGCGTGGACGGACGCGTTTATAGTGCAGCAGTCGCTGGGGACAGACCCATGTGCAGCGCGGTGCTTAGCCTTGCTCACAGCAAATGAACCAGGGTGTCTGTGCTCTAAACATTTCCAGGCTTTGAAATTTCAAGGGAACTGTAATGACAAATTTAAGAGGAAAAGTTTTGTGTAACTAATCTTTCCTGAAAAATTGTGATCAGGGTGAAGAAAGAAAAAGCAGGTTTGTTGCTTTGTGGCTTCTTTTTTTTAAATACTGTAGCTCCTCACTGTACAATTCTCTCTGTCAAAACAACATAAGCTTTTTTCGATATCATTGTACATAACATCAAAGGCTTAATATTAAGTCCTTACCTGGCACAATACAATATTACTAAAAGGCTGGATAGAAAGGAGAGGCTATATTTACACTGTACCTTGCTTTCCTCCATAACTAACGTTAAGTTACTTAACCAAAGAAACCAGTGAGAGGAAAATGAGGTCGTTTACAAAACTATTTATCTTGTCACCAGAACTGTTTATCATGTAAAGATAATAACTGCAATTAAAAAGCCATCTCACTGAATAACAGTGAGAAACAGGAAAAGATAAGTCACACCACACCCAGAAACTTCTCTTGCACAGTCACAGAATAACCTGAGTTTCCTGAACAAATGACAGGTGATTTTTTCCAATCTTCAAATACTCATTTTTGTCCTCCTACTTCTAGCTTAATCCAAGACCACATGTGAAAATCTTAACAAAAAAATTCAACCTTAGATACTCACCCAGACTGGAGAAGTCTGTCCCCTAAGGCCACCGGCAGTGTGGTGCATGGGCTCGTCTCAGCAGAGGGTCTCGCCCTGCCCCACCTCCTCCACCCCTCCAGGCATGCGGCGGTGGGTGGGATGCTGTACCACCAGGCCGCCTAGAAGCTCCTCTACTTCTTCTGCTTGGACCATCTCCAGATTCTGCTCTCCAAAGGAATGTGAGTACAAAAGCATATTTGATTTCATTTGATCAATACCCACTTGAGAGTAATTTGAAGGATTACTTCAACAGATGTCCTCTACTTTTTCCCCTGGGTATTAATTACGCATACTCCTCCCCACCCCTTGTCAGTGAGACACAGGGGAAACTAGCCACTGATGATGACTTATCTGCACAGATTTCATGTGGCTTGTCATCCCAAGACAGGGTTTAGTAGATCGTGCAGCTATTTTGATAAACAAAGTGGTTTATTCTGACTTCTGTCACTTACTTTTTTTTTCTTTGTTCAAAGTATAGGATTTCCAGAGATATGTGTTTAAAAAAAAAAAAATCTGCCAACTTTTAGATGGTATCTGTCCTCCCTAAAACCTCACTACTGTAAAATCTAAGTTGGACGTATATCATGATTCATGCAACCTCTTCCTTTCCCACGTGAAAATAGTTCTTGTTCCTCAGACACTGTACCTAGGTGCTTTTCACACGTCTATTGTACCCTAGGTGCAAATGCTTGTATATAAGTCTCGGTTTTTCTTTATTTCGGTTCAGGATTAGTTGTTTTAGACACAGCTCTCCAGCCGCATCTCTCCAAGCGCCATGAAAATATTGTCATAATTTTCCCAAAATGTCACAGGTACTTCCACCCATTTCAGAAGTGATAGCTGCCAGAGAGGTCGGACGGGACGCAGGCCTTTGGCAGGAGCAGCACATCATGCGTGCTCGTCTGATGTCCTCAAACCATGCCTTCAGTTCCCACCACTCCACCGTCTTCCAGTGGCCGGCGGATCTCCACAGCTCTGCTGCATGCACGGTCTCCCAGCTGCTCTGGCGTCCCCGTGTCTCCACCTCCACGGCGGCTCGTCGCTGCCTGCCGGTGCCGGGACGGGGCTGGGTGTGCTGGGGACCCCGTGCCAGCCGGGGCATCGGGGCAGCACCCGTGGTCGGCACAGCTGCTGTTGTGCAGTGAGAGTGCTGTCGCACTGCCGGCCGAGAAAAGTTTCCTTGCGGGTAGATTCTCCTTCCCAGTTCCTCTTTTAGCCATTTTTTGCCTCCCCCTTGCTTGTCACAGCATCCCTCCGCCTGCTTGGCCAGCGGCTGCCTGCCTGCTGCGTTTTGTCTTCCTCTCTGCAAACAAGCATGTCGCTCCATGACCAGAAACCATCCCGGTCCGCCCCAAACGCCTGGCTTTCCCGCGTACGATTCCTGTTGCCCCCGCCTCAGCTGCTCTGTGAAGCCCACAGGACTTCGGGGTGGCTGCCGGTCTCCGCTGCCTCTCGGCGCTTCTCTGCCTCTTTAAGAAGGTATCGCATCAAGAGGGAAGAAGTGTTTGGTTTTTTTCTAGGAGGTTATTTAAGGCTGCCTGTTGCATAATTAAGAAATGTTTCCATCAAGTGATTAGCAGCCTACCCAGCTGTGAGTATCTTTTATTCACCCTGCGCTTGGGAGCACACCCAGGCTTTGAGCTCTGTGCTGAGCTGTTTGCACTTTTTCACTGCAGCGGTTTTCCACGGAAAGGGATAAAGATGTGCTCGTCTTCTGGGGAGATCCATGGGAAGGCCTCAGGAATGGCTGGCCCCAGGCGAGCTGCATCCATCCCCTCGCCCCGCACAGGGCAGACCGAAGGGGCTCCACCTCGGCGGGGTAAGGCAGGGCTGGCTCCTGCACCGTCCGACTGCACCGTCTGCTTCAGAGAACACGACGCGGGTGTACAACCTCCCCTCACCTCTTGCTAGCCAGAACAACCAGCACTGCAGCCGCCCTGGCGCGGCGGGGTTTATTTCTAACCATAACATTGGGACAATGCTACCTAATGGGCAATGAAAGAAAAAATGTTCTCTAGACTTGCCAGAGAAACAACCTAGTCATCCGTAATTCCTTACAGACATCCTCTATACCTACCTTTTCTGAGACGTCACCTCCCCAGAGGCATGAAGGTGCCCCCTCTCCCTCCTCACTCAGACCGGCTGGCAGCGTGCCTGCACGTGTCTCGTGGAGCCAGAAGCCTGCACGTGTCCTTCAAGAGCTGCTGTGCTCTTCTTAGGAGATCAAGGCTAAAAATGGCACAAGAGCTTGGGAGAATTGTTCCCTGAAGAATCGTTTCCTGCCGTTAAACTATGGTGGGGGGGGTTTCTTTTCTGTTTTGTTTTTGAGGTTTTTTTTTTTGGCTTGAGAAGTCACACAGCTACAATTGGTAAATGTTTCCTCCCCATTCAAAAATCTTCTCCATGTCCCCTCCATTTTATAAAAGGGAATCCAGATGCCTCCTGGTGTTTCCAGTGTCTGTTGAAGATAGATAGATAGATAGATAGATAGATAGATAGAGAAAAACACCACAAGCTTCAGTAGCTGACAGTCATGCATTACAGAGTCCAATAAAATATTCAAATACCACAGCAATGAGCAAGATATAGCTATGTAGGCTATGTCACCACTCCCCAGAGCTTCATGAGAAATTCGACCCATGTTTCTTTCTAAAAGCAAAGAGGGGTGATGCAGTTTAGATTAATCAGATAAACAACCTGTACTTGCTTGAGCACTTTTAAGGACTTTTAAGGACTGCCTTGTTGTCAGCATGAAGGCGGCAGACAGTCGATGACAGCTTTCCCAGTGACTGCTGTCACTTGGAGGTTCTCAGGTTCAAACGCATCACTCTGTAGACTGGGTTACCAGCAGAGCAGAGGAAGGCCTGTCTACCTAAGCATACTCATTCATTGATTAAAATTGCAAAAGGAGAAGACCAGAGGAGAATCTCTTTTCTTCTTAAACTTCATGCAAATTTCAATGTTGAGACTGAAAGTGACCCAGACTTCCATTAATACTCTTACCGTCCCCAAGGGGCACCACTGTGATGGGTGCACTCGACCCCTTAACCAAACTAGTGGTAGTTTGGTACAGGCTCCAAAGGAGGTCAAGGCTTGAGCTGTAACCAGGCAAAGAACTCCTCTAGTTTCGACCTGTTCTCTGAAAACCCACAAAGGAACAGAGTGACACAGTAAACATCTATACATACGAGTTTGGAACAATGGTTGTGCGATTAACACATAAATAACAGGTGGCTTTTCCAAAACTCATTTATCAAAAAACAAAGTTAGTTGTGGGTACAAGGAGTCTCATGCCTATCTTTCCATTGCATGTACTTTGACTATGAGCCAACCACTTTATCCCATAAATATGACGGCCCATGTGAGCCGCCTTTGAGCTCCTGCTGTAAGGCAGAGTGGCTGCATGGCGGTGATCTCCCCTTGAGATGGGACGCCTCTCAAGGTTGCTTCTCAAGGCAGAGAGACCTCTTACTAACAGCAGATCATTGGACGAGCCCAATTTGAGCTCCCCCTGAACTGCAGCTAGACTGCTGCCAGGTGCCTCTCCCCTTGAGCACGGACGCCTCTCAAGGTGTGAGATTCCTCACCTAAGACTCAGAGATCCTTCCTTGCACAAGGTGGAGAGATCCCTTACTCCTCGACCTTGTGAGATCCTTATTCCTCGAGGCTGAGATTCCTTGCTGCAACACATCCTTGGTAAGTGACTAACAGCTTGTTAAACTTTGTAAGCTTTGCTAACCCTATTTTCCTTTTTATGTTTCTTCCATGAAGTAATTAGTAAGGTGAACCTTGCCATCAAACTTATTGAACCTTAGTAAACCACTGCCAAACTTTGTTAAATTCCATTGTATTATTTTACCTCAATAAAACATACTGTTACTTCTCTCTTTTGAGTGAGGTGCATTCCCACTCTTCTGTGACAACCACCAGCCAGGCAAGAAGCTGCTCATCAACACACTTCGGTTTTCCCATAAAGAAGGCCCTAGAAAATCCCACTGCTACATGCTGCCTCTCTACCTGTATTTTTACTACTTGATATTGTTTTCATGAGGAAGGTGCCACCTCCACCTGCTTAGAGAAAACCATACAGAACTGACAAGGCTTTGCTTGCGGCTTGAAATCTCCCATTGCCATCCCTTCAAATCTGACTGCGAGAAGTATGCCAAAGCTTTCCAACAAAGCTTCCTGGCAGCTCTTCACCTCAAAACTTTTCTTGTACCTTGACTGTTGGTGGAACAATCTGATACCAAAGATAGAAAATGCTTGAAACTAAAAATACAGAGCAGCCAGGGGTATTGTGTGTGGTTGAATAAGGGGAAGTACTTGACCTTGTGGTGCCCTGGGTTCCAGATGAGCAGTCCTGAGCCTTTTGAATCAGTATCTGGCAGCTTGCTTTTTTGTCAGTGCTCATCCTTGATGTTATGTGTCACATCTTTAACTAATTAATAATAAAAACCTCATATAAACACTTGCTGATGAGCACTCATGACAGCTGCTAAAGGCATGCAGAACAAACAGCACGTACCCGCAAGGAGCAAGGTACAGCTGCTGCAGCACATTTAACATGCGCTACTTTCAGCCACGTAGAGAAAGAAGGGAAAGTGAACAAAGTACTCATTGCATGGAGAAAGGCAACAAGAGCATTGGAGTTCAATTTCCACTACCTAGCATTTAGATTAATCCTTTCCAGAGGCCTGTCCGTGAACAAGATAATTTTGTGGGTTTGGGGGGATTCGAGGCAGTTCTTCAGTCTCCTACAGTTTTCCTATATACCCTAGACAAATTGTTTAACCTATCAGTGCTTCAGTCTCTGGGGTTTTTTAATAGCATTCCTAGTAACGCTGCTTGGCATAACATTTTCACATACTAGATTAGGTGTTTGAGATATTTTATAAACATGTTTATTATATATATGTACCTAATCCTGCCTCCTACTGCTGGTGCAGCAAACAAAAGACACAATCACCTCTTAAAGATATGATGTTTCTGTAAGCGAAGATGATGGTCAGAGCTAGGTTCATAGCTGGCAAGCTCTAAAGAGAGGTTCATAATCACAACTGACTTTCTGTTTGGCATCACAATGGGCATTTTCATTAAGGACTGACTAAACAGGGATGCAAGATTAGCTTGATGGTCTGTTAAGAAATCCCTCATTTCCTCATTTCAGAAAACTGCAACCATATATTTTCTCCAGATTTGCATGAGTCCTGCTCCTGTTATTAGAAGCAACAGACAGAACTCCGGAGACTTACTGGCAATCGACATAAGTGGACAGAAAGTTAGTAAGTAACTGCTTACTGCTCGGCATAAGAAAAGTCTCTAGAGTACACTTGTGTTACTCCTTATTTGCATCATCTGACATTTATACTGATTTTTATTGCCATAACATTAATAAAAATTAAAAAAAAAAAACATTTGCACGATTTTTATGAAGTCTTGTAGATAAACTTGCAGTTACCAGTTTCATGTGATACACCCTGGAGAAAGAGCCTTCCTGTATCCGCAAGACTAAGATGAAGGTAAAAATTTTATTAAACTACTTCAACTTCAGCTAAATCTCATCTCGGCCCCTCTCAGCTGACCCCAGTGGTTTCATTCCGAATATAGCAGCTAATAATCTAAATTCCAATCTCACTGCTGGAGCAGTGAAAAGGTGTAGAAAAAACACCTATGCTCTTTGCCTGGGAATTTGCATCAAGATTTTGAAGACAATTGTCATGGTCAACAAGATACACCAATCCCTCCTTGTGGGCCAGTTATCTCGGTAGCTATTGCCTGACCTGCCTGCCATTCTCCATCGCTGCTGCTTCTTAACCCCTGGCAGTGCATATCAGAGTCCCCACGAGTGACAGTGACCAGGAACTCGGCCTTGTTGGGCAGAGAAGTTTTTTGGTGCCATAGTACTCTTCCTGGCTACCCCAGTGATTAAGCCAGTGCTTTATACAGAGCTTACATTTCACTGGTTGATGTCAAGAAATAGGAATCTATTTAAAAGATATGGTATGGACACAGAAGCAAAGATTTCCTATCTCTCGGCACTCATCGTAATGCTTGGCTACTGGGATGCCGCCTCGCTTCAGATCAGGCAGAACTGCCTTGAACTTCTGCTCCTCTCTTAAGATGAACCCACAATTTTCACATTTTAAATCTACAAGAAACTGTTAAAACTTTTCTATTTTTAAAAATTACTCTTTCTAACCTGTGTAGAAAGAAAAAAGCTGCTCCACAGGGAAAAAAAAATTCCTCAAAACGAGTAATTTAATTGCCTGGCCAAGAATGAGATAGCTCTAGGAACCACAGGTGGAAAAAACGTGCTGTACTGAAGACAGTGACCAATTTTCCTCTTGCCCATCTGTGAGGCCAGGTTTCCGCATTCTGCCTGTGAAATCAGCCTGGATATCATAATGATTATAAAAAGCAGGTAGTCAGGAAGAAAATGCATTATAAAAATTAGTCACATCCAAAGTGGTTGGAAAAAACCTGACAGAACACCTAAATTTAAAAAAAGCAGTGCTATCAAAGTGATATTTTACAATATCACGTCAGTTCTGCCAAAATACTATTTCAGAGGAAATGAGAAATTCCTGACATAATCAGATGATCTGCTTAAATTTCTCATTTAAAAAACCCCACACTGAAGCTACAGGTCTTTGCTGAAGTGAAATTCCTGTGCAAGTCCAAGTTAGACTAATTGCAGATCTAGATTTCTTTTGCTGAATTGTTATCACTTGTCTAGTGTTCTTTGGTGACAAGTTCAACACCCAGGTTTCAAAAATTTCAAAATCCTTTATGAAAGAAAATACTCAGCCTCTTTTAACGATTTTTAATTTGCATTCTTAAAGATTTTTGACATAGCAGTTTGATTTCTAAATGGTAAAAGAAACAAAACAACGTTTAATATACAATGTTTCTTACTCCATGAGTGTTATATTTCCTTTACAGATTGGATCAACATTTTCAAATATGGCAAACTAAAGCTAAATACCGATATCCACGCATACACCACCTCTGAAAATGCAAAATTAGCATTGATTTCCCTCAAGGAAGATGACTGATATAAAAGGGTAAAAGCGGATGTTACGGGGCATGGAAATCCATGTTGGCTAAGACATTAGCACCTCTGCTTTCACACACCCCAGTAGGTATCAGGAGCTGGAAAAGCACTTAAAATTTTGAGAGGAGTACATTTTCTGTTAATTCCTGACAAACGAAAGGGCAGAAGAAAAAACTTTCAGAGGATGCTAGACGGCAGCACCTTGCTGCAGGCGAGTAGAATATTGGGGGTTTATCCTCCCTGTTGTCCAGGGCCATTGCGTTACTATTCTGCCTGGTCTGTGCTACAGCTGAACGGGACGGTTCTTCCTTAGCAGAGTAAGAACGTATGTGTGGCCTTTTGTTACTGAATACAGCCATCTAGTGGTTAATTCTTGTTTACTCCCTACGGTTTTCAAAACACCGTACCGACAGAATGAAGGTGGACGAGCAAGAAAATTCCTCCCTCCTTGCACAGCACGTAAGGGTTACCCTTGAGGTCTGACCTGAAGAGGCCACTTGGTCATCTCAACCTGTGGCCATGGGTAGACTTTCTAAAAAGGAAAGGGTACTGAATGCTTACCAGTAACAGATAGGTAATTCCTGACAGAAATGGCAACAGTTCTATTGCTCCTTGTATTAATTCAGTGTTTATGTGATTACAGATTGTGCTGGTTTTGGCTGGGATAGAGTTAGTTTTCTTCACAGTAGCTAGTATGGGGCTATGTTTTGGATTTGGGATGAAAACAGTGTTGAAAATACAGGGATGTTTTCACTATTGCTGAGCAGTGCTTACACAGAGTCAAGGCTGCCTCTGCTTCTCACCCCACCCCACCAGTGAGAAGGCTGGGGGTGCACAAGAAGCTGGGAGGGGACACAGCCGGGACAGCTGACCCCAACTGACCAAAAGGATATCCATACCACATGATGTCATGCTTAGCATACAAAGCTGGGGAAAGAAGAAGAAAGCGGGGTGCATTCAGAGTTACGGCGTCTGTCTTCCCAAGTGACGTTAGGCGTGATGGAGCCCTGCTTTCCTGGGGGTGGCTGAACATCTGCCTGCCCGTGGGGAGTGGTGAATGGATTCCTTGTTTTGCTTTGCTTGTGCACACAGCTTTTGTCTTTATCTTAACCCATGAGTTCTGTCACTTTTAACCCTTCTGATTCTCACCCCCATCCCACTGCAGATGAGTGAGTGAGCAGCTGTGTGGTGCTCAGTTGTCAGCTGGGATTAAACCATAACAGTCCTTTTTGGTGCCCAACATGGAGATCAAAGGGTTTGAGATAATGACATGCTTGATTGGAATGTGCTAGATAGAATTTATAGCTGTCATTGCTGTTCAGCTATTAATTGGCAGGCTCCTGTGTTTGCCATGGGGCTTGCTTACTTTAGTGTATATTAGAGTCTAGTACTCATTAGTGGATGGTTTTTGCTTTTGCTGCTTGCTGTACTGCTGTACTGCTTATCGTCTGACTCTGCTGTGCCTGGGAAGATTTTGATAACAGCAACAGCAATGCACCTGCGCTGGCAGATGGCCGGGGCATCGCTGCTGTTTCTGTGCTGCTGTACTGGACAGATTGGACCTCCAGTGTGAACTCGAGTCGAAGGGACTGTGACCTGTGGATGAGTCCACCCGGGAGCAAGACAGCCCAAAGCGTCTGTGGCCGGGGATAAGCCCATGCCAGAGCAGGTACATCTCAAAGCGTCTGTGGCCATGGCTATGTCTGTGCCACAGCAGGTACACCTCTGAAGGGATTGTGGCACAAGGATAAGACCATGCTGGAGAAGGTACACCTTGAAGAATCTGGCCATGGGTAAACCCATGACAGAGCAGGTACACCCCTGGAGGGACTGTGGCTGTGGGTAAGGCCATGCTGGAGCAGGTACATCTCTGAAAGCATTGTGGCCCATAAAGAAGTCCACGCTGGCTAAGTGACTGTGGCTGTGGATAAGTCTATGCCACAACAGGTATACCCCTGGAGAGACTGTGGCGCGTAGATAAGGCTCCATTTGGAGCAGGTACACCCCTAAGGGACTGCAGGCTGTGGATAAGTCCAAGCTGGAGCAGGGGCATGGGGGAGCTCATTGCAATGTTAAAACTTATGGTCTGGTCCAACAGGGCCAGGGATGGAGATTGTAATTGAAATACCTTTAAATTGTTGTAATGATTTGAGTTGCGTTATAGGAATTACTATAGCAGGAACCACCTGAACCAATGGAGGACAAGCCTTATAAGGAGCAGTGCAAGTGCAGCAGTGACCCAACACGAGCTGACTTTGGTGCTCAATAACTCCATGCAACACACCACGTCTCCTGTCCTGAGTGACCACCATAACAGACAGAGCCCAAAGTCATGGACTAATTAACTTAATGGATATTTGTGGACCTTAGTACACTTCCACTGGTGTACTTTTGGTTCTTTTCCTTTACACAAAACAGGTCCATTTCCTAAATAAAATATTTTGTTACTTATTTTCTAAAAATATCCTAGGCTATTTTAGCATTTCTACTTTGGGTCAGAGAAATGCTGATTCAAGAGTCTTAAAGAAATGCATGAAAACTGAAATAGAAGAGAAGAGCACAAGTATGTAACAGGTTTATTTCATATAAATTGGCTCACACATCCTAAACAGGTTGTGTGGGAGTACTTGCTATTTAGCTAATAGCCAAAATAATAAAAAGGAATTGCAGAAGAAACTGCAGAAATGTCTAATGATTGATCTAATCCATATCACAAGCTGAATACTAGAAAAGCTTGCTGGTAGGCCTGAGCAGCAGCTTCTATTTCCTGCTAAATTACTGTCACAGGTAGCAGAATTCAACTAGTTTCCCATTTCTATTGTATCTTCTCCCTTCTTCTTCCAAGACGATGCCAGCTGATCCCTGGTCTGGGACAGGTACCACCACACACACCTCCCTCTCTCCCCTGCACTCAGGAAGCAGTTGCCCATGGACCACGCAGAGGACGGCAGCACAAGGAATAGGTTTCTTGCAGCAGGAAGAAAGAAAAAACAAGTTTGGGTCATTTAGACCCAGACGTAGGTCCCCCAGTGCTATGCTGCCTATGTTCTGCGTGAGTTATTTAGGGGCTCCGTGTAGCTGTACCACCTCATAGCATTGCATGAAAGGAGGCAGGACTTGCCCCTCCATCTCTTGATGGTGCTTGCTTTAACCAGGGACACGCTCGCAGTCTAGCCCTTCAACTGTCAAAAATAAAATTAAACAGTATAACCCTCAGCGTCTATGTTTGTATTCTCATACCAATACAGCTTGCTCTACTTTGTGTGGCAACCTGCCTAAGCGAAGCAAAGCAGCATTTTAACACAAAATGCATAAAAATGAGCCAAATCCTATTTTAGTAGCTTATAGCCACATCATGAAGACAAGCCCTTTCAGGCACACGTTATTAACGTAAGAGAACATCTGAATTTATACGTGTTTTTGAGAAAAACATAGAAATCTAGGGCCAGAGGAAGCATTCCAGTTCCCTGGTTTTACCTTCTGTATCACATCAGCAATATATTTCACTGGTAGCCTTTGCTTTGATTGCATTTGAGTGTGTCAGGAAGGCAATGGGGTGCCTGCAAGCCAAGGCCCAGGTTTGCAAGGCACGGTTGGATGACCCTGGTGCAGCTTTAGTGAGGACACCATGATGAGCTGTGAAGGAGTACTTAAGCTAAAGTCATACAGCATAAGAGAAGTGAAAGCAAAGACAGGAGTAAATTTGTTCAGGCAGGATTAGTTTCTAACAACAGGATTCGGGCGACAAATGCCGATGTGAAACAGTATAAACCCCTAAGAAATAAAGCAGAGAGTCAAAATGGCTCAACAAGACCAAGCACCAGCCTGTTGCGAGGACTGATGGAGGCTGCCGCTTCCCCTCAGCACCGAGAGCTGCCAGCCCCGGAGGGACTCATCGCTGCCTGCATGCCAAAATGCAGTCCAGCAGCACATTAGCCCAGCTATCTCCTGTGCATTTTAGTCACTAGATTACTGCTGTATACTCATAAAGTCAAAAGCATATCCTGCTTGCACAACCTTCATGCACAACAAGGGATGCCTGAGCAAAAGCAAACCAGTGAAGGGGATGGTTACAGATCGTACTGTGCTGGGAACATCTTACCGTCCTACTAAGAACGTAAAATACTGATATAACATGATGTTAACATCATAATTTCCACAGAGAAGAAAGGGTTTCGGGCCCTCCTGTTGCACATTCTTTTATTTTAGTGCTATTTAGTGTCAGTGAGCTTTGTCAGCGAGTGTCAGTCAGCATCCAAAAATAGCTACACCCTAAAGCAGCCAGCTGTGGGTCACAGCCCACAGCTCCTCTGGGGACGAGGTTCAGCTGGAATGGGCCTGCTGGGTTTCCATTGATCAGGCCGAGCTCTTCCCATGCAGCCAGCCTGTGGCACCTTCCTCCTCTTGGACAGAGGTCACTGATCCGCCTGTCTGTCCCCGTCTGAGGAAGTCCTAGCTTTAAATCCAAGGTACTTCTGGGAGCCTGTGCCAGGTTTCATACGAGTTCTTTTAGCTGTGTGGCACGCTGCAATTGGAGAAGGCAGTTTCCGAGCTGCGTGAGGCAAGAAGGCAGCCTAAGCTGTTGCCCGGCTGCTGCTAGTTCCTGCTCTTAGGAAGATGAAGAGTGTGACGCTGGGCTCGCCGACAGTCATTCCAGGGCACCGTGGAT
>NW_010538184.1:0-206 GCF_000687285.1 Phaethon lepturus | reverse complement strand
GGGGAGGGGGGCTGGCCCGCCCCCGGCCCCCCCACCTGCCACAAGGTTCTGCAACAGCAGTTTCCTGGCCTGTCCCCTCTTGCGGTTTAACACTTCATGGAAAAATTAAAAGCTCTGCTGACTTGGCCATGAGAAATCCCCAGCCTGGGACAGGTTCTTAAACGACTGATCGCCCAAGGCGAAAAGGTACCTGCCAGCCTTTGTTC
>NW_010538183.1:0-49113 GCF_000687285.1 Phaethon lepturus | reverse complement strand
CAAACTATTCTATGATTCTCTGACTCTATGAATCTATGATTCTATGATAAGGTTTTGAAGAAAGAGGATTTTTATTCTGTTTTACCTTGAAAACATTAGGTGCACTAACACAATGTACTTATCCTATCCTCTCTGGATTTTAGTGAATATTTTCTATGACCTATGTTTGGTAGAGTAGGAATGTCCTTATCACAGGGAGTAACAACTGCATTGATCTCATTAGGGTGTTTATCCCATAATATGTTTCAACAGACATTCCTGGTTGTCCTCTCCTGAATATTTTTTAAGCTTTTAAGATAAAATAGAGTTTAACCAGAATTGCATGTTTTATCCTAACATTTCTAGAGTGTCGCTTGATAATTATCCATCACTCCAGTTGATAAGAGGTCGCAGTTAAAGCGGAAAAAAAAAAAGAGATAAATTTGCTGGCAAAGTTTCTGTGAATGAGAGTGAACTGGCAGTAACATACAAGGGCTCCTCTTCTTGCCAGGGATCTAAAATCACCTTTTAATCCTCTCAGCATACCTAGCCTCCACTGAGCAGGGCGTTGGGAAGGCAGGAGCCATGCCATCTCAAAAGTACCTTAAACCCTCCATTTTCCCCGTGAGAAGGAAGTCAGAGGAGGCTGGTGCCGCTGAAGGCTGGGAGGGGAAGGCGATCTGCCCGGGGCTGGTGTGGCAGCGGGCACTGACCAGACGGAGCCCCGGGGATGCAGCAGCCCCGCTGAAAGTGTTAAGGAAGCAGAAAGGGTCCCAGGTAATTTAGCGGTAAGGGAGTGTTGCTAGTATCCCTCTGTGCCACATGCAGAGAGCACCTATGCCTACCTTAGCACCAGCAAAAGATATTTAGCTCAGGAGGAGCAGCTGGTTTTGTTTAACCTGGGAGGTCCTGCACCCAGCTCTGGAGGAAGACAAACGTGCTGAGCAACCTGCTCTAGTTGAAGATGTCCCTGCTCATTGCTGGTGGGGTTGTACTAGATGAACTTAAAAGGTCCCTTTTAACCCAAAGAATCTAAGATTCTGTGATCCCCATGCCATTTACACATCTTTTTAGGATATTAAGAGTCCAAGCATCCTTTACAGGCAAGTTTCTAGCCTGAAATATGGTAGGAGTTTATTCTGCATCCATCCATTCACCGTTGGTAATTTTTACCGATGAACAGACAAGGATTTTGGATCTTCAACCACGTGCAAGGCCAGGTCTGCGTAAACACAGGAGGCAAAATCCATCACTCTAAGGGAAAAAGGGGATGATGCTGTTGGTGTCTGTCATCTCTCACTCCTCTGAGAGTCCTTAGTTCTCGTCCTCCCCCCTTTCAGAGTCTAAACCTACCAAATGGCTTTGAGGCATCTGGAAAAAGAGAAGGGAACACACAAAAAACAGTTTAGTACTATCCATTGGAGCAAAGATTTTTCCTTGGCCCCTGTTTAAGATCAAAAGTCACATGCCCCAGCAAGTGACCTATATTTCATACCATTTTTAAAGATGCTCAGATCTGGAGAGAATTAGTTGCTGTCAGAATGGATGATGGCCCTTTTTGTCCTTTGGGAGAACAGACACTGTGAAGTTTTCATTAGCCATTAAAAAAAAAACAAAAAAGAGAAAGACATAGACACAGCCTGGGAATCTGAAATTCAGGCTCCAGCCATTCTACTGACCTTGCTAAAGACACTTACCATCTTGTGTTGTAGATCCATTGTAGATCCTCTGGAGATACATGAGTGTAAAATGGTGTACAACCAATAAGTATTCTTTTTACTCAATTTTTTAAGTTTGCATTTCTATGCATAAGATCAGAGAGTAACAACATATATAGGTAAAATATGTAAGGGATCTGTAGTCTGAAACATGAAACTATTGTTATGAAATAAAAAATAACATCATGTAGGCATATACCAGAAAGGACAGGCTACTTAACAGCAGAAAGTGCTTTTTTTCATTTAGGAACTAGGCAGAATGAGGGGTCTTGTTCAAAACCTGCCTGGTCTTCAGGCCTCATTTATACAAGTCACTGTGGCCTCATTTTCTTTCCCAGACCTTAGGCTTATCCCAGGACCTTAGCCATTCATGTCTCCTTCTTTCACCAGGGTGGTCCTGGAGGACAAGAGAGACCTTGGGATGGTGAATAACTCCCATGAAGTACCCATGGGACACCAAGAGGTAGTTAGGTCCCTGGCTTGGAGGCCTCTGGGAGATGCTGAAAATCATGTTGGCAGCACTGGGTCTTCATTTTCCCACACTTCGGTCTCCATCTGTAAAATGGGATGAAAAACAATATTTTTCTCCACCTTTCTTCTCTCTTCCTTGCTGAGATTGTAACCATTGCTGTGACAGCCCTGAGCAGCACAACAGGACCTTATCTCTCTTAGAGCATTTGGCAAAGACAACATATGAGCTGTATTAGAAAAGAGCCCTATTTTCCCACATGCCATGGTGGCAGGTTCGTGTTTGCACGCTATAAGAGCAGCAAAGGCAACCCCCTTGCGTAGATAGGAAGCAATCTGCTTTGGAAGGAAAGGGATGGACAAAATGACCCCAAAGTAATTCAGCATCTGTGATTTCCTAGATTCCATCTGAAAGCTCGCTCTTTATTTTGCTGACATATGAGCTGGGTGCCCTATTGTACATCAGTGTAACTAATAACCGTTATCTTCTCTTTCATGGGAGATACGGCAGAACATGATTTATTTGTGCCGGCTCTGTTGCCTTTTTTGAAATGTTGCCGTTGTTCGGTGCACCTTTCGCAGAGGAAGGCAGATGGTCATTGCAAAGTTTCCCATAACCTTGCCGTGTGTGCTGCATAGTGAATCAATGAAATCTGAATTACAGTCCATTGTCTGAGTTTGGAGCTGTGCTGCTAAAGTATCCTGCAGTGGCTGAAAACGTTTGAATGTCAACACTGCGTATATACTGAGGAAATATGACGTTTCTCCCTAAAATTTCAGAGCAGTGCCAAAGGGGATTTTTAACTGCAAAGTTGCATGTGATGTGAGCAAGGACTGCATTGCCTAAGCCTTAATTACTGGCTTGGAAATGTACTTTTTGTGAGTGTGTGAGCATTAGGTGTGACCTCTCCTTAGAAAAAAATAGAAATAATGAATCAAAACAAGATTCTAACAAGAAATGCCAGAGATGAGGATTTTTTTGGAGTCCAAACAGCACCAGCCGCCCCTCTGTGCTAGCTGTCTCTGCTTATATGACATTTGCAATGAGGCTTCAGGTGATTTGGGAAGCTGGCATTAGACTGCAAATCACCTTTCGTGTCAGCTCATGCCAGGATACCTCGCCAGAAGCCATTATTTCAATGGGAAATAACAACTGGGAATAGGGAAAAAATGAACTTCTGAAAAGCACTTTGTCACGTTCCCTGGGCTGTGGCAGGCAAATACTGAAAACAGTGTGAGCTGCTGCCATGAAATCAGGCATAGACAGAAATTGCTCAGTGGGAGGATTACCTCCTTTACATACCAGAGACAAGGCAAGGTGAGTATATAAAACGTTTTCAGCACTCTTAATGTCTGATATTTATTTGCTCTATGAGCAGACAGCCTGGAAGACACCTATATTTCATAAAGCCTGGTACCTTGCTTCATTGATTTTTCCTTAGGATGGGAATCATTACGGCGAGCAGGTCAGGCAATTTCAGATAATGACCTGTGTACAGCACAGGTGTTTCTAGAAATGGTTAACGTTGGATGTAATAGATGTTAAAAGTGTCTCCCTCAAATGCTTCTGGCCTTTTGCAGATGACTGCTTCCATGGGTGTGTGTAGGACAGAGCATCTCCCAAATTCAAGCTGTCAGTCAGCTCATTTCCACAGCACATCTCGGCAAAGAGTATTATCTCATATGAACTCGTTGCTGCAAGGTGTTTTATATATTAACTGGCTTGATAATCGTATGTTTTTATTAAATACAGGAGGAAAGAAATCTGAAAACTTTTAATCCCATTTACACACAAAAAAGCAAAGTGTTGGTTTTTGATGTGCAACAGACATTTAATCCCTGGGCTTAGAGTTGTTGGTCAAAAAGATTACTTGTGCCAGGACATTTTTCTCCAATCTAATGAGTCTTCTTCCTCAGTTTGCAGCTGCTTTTGATCTCAATCTATGCAAGCTTCCACTGTCTTGAAAGGGACACATTACACTTATTCTAGAGAACTAGAATAACCAGTAGCTGAAAAGCAAGGCCCTTTCGTACAAAAACATTCTTACAAAATAGAATAAAAATCTAAATGGGACCAGATAACTGTTCAGAAAAGTAGTCTGGTCTACCAGCTACCAGTAGTCTGGTAGCTGATCCTGAGTGCACCGGATGTGTCCTTTACTGATTGTCATGGAGTTTTTCTCTCCTAGCATATTCTGAAATAAGTGAGACCAGAGTAAGGTTTATATTCTTGAAATATAAAAAAACAAATCCTAGCTAAATCAAGGTGTAAGGTAGATTCTTATCTCTGTGCCACTGATAGAAATCCATGAAACATCAAATAAACAATTCCAAAAGTCTGATTTATTTATATCATTCTATAGCCAGAGTAGCTATTAAACTGGATCCATCTACATTTAGATCTGTGTGCTGAGGAACCAAGCCTCATTTTCTGTAAATTTCCAACTTTTTAAAAGCATTTCCAAAGTGTCAGAAAATCACAAGTCTTCCAGAAATTGATCTTCATCTCAAACTTTTCATACTTCAGTAACTGGAGATTTGTTGTTACCTGTCACAGTTAAAACTTGGGAAAGCAATCCTCCCCTGTGGGGTGAGGAGCTTGCATGCTACATTTTTCAGTCCCTGAACATCTGGGACCACGATGAGTATCTGGGCAGTCCCTGAACTGCAGCACAGAATCGCAAATGAGTCTATAACGAGTAAGGAACAGAGTTGTGGCAGGGAATAAGGATGTGTCCCAAAGCCCACGGAAGTGAATGGCATGACTGCTGCTGACTGCAGTGGCCTCTGAGTTGAGCTCTTGGCATGTCTGTGAAAGGAAGGCAGAGTCAAAAGTATCACTGTATCACATCTTACACAGGATAACCACATGCTCATCTTTTTTACTTTCCCTCCCAGGATGGAAGGAGCAGTTTTATTGGCCACCAGCTCGGAGGGGTCATGGAAGTGCCAAACAGCAAGGACCAGAGAGTCAAATCAGCCAGAGCCATCCAAATCACTTACTACCTCCAAACGTATGGCTCTGTCACCCAGGACCTCATTGGGGAGAAGTGGGAGAGTGAATTCTGTAAACTGATGCACAAGATGCAGCTGGATCACCAAGATCTGCAGCTCTACTCACTAGCGTCCTTTAGCCTCTGGAAGGACTTCCACCAGACCAGTCTCTTGGCCAGGGGCAAGATTTTGGTGAGCCTGATGCTGATCCTCCTGACTGCTACCCTCTCGAGCTCCATGAAGGACTGCCTGCGTAGCAAACCTTTCCTGGGACTCTTGGGAGTACTCACTATCTGTATTTCCAGTGTCACTGCGGCAGGGATATTTTTCATTACTGATGGAAAATATAATTCTACTCTGTTGGGAATCCCTTTCTTCGCTATGGGTAATTATTTATCTTCATAATAATAGGATTAACAGAGCTTAATGACAGGATTGTAAATTGCATCCTGGGTTATAAAGTGCAGATTTTACCTTGAGTGAAAGTCTAAGTCATTTTCATCTTGTTAAATTGATCTGTGCCTTGCCAAAAAAAAAAAAAAAAAGAGAAAAGGAAACAAAACAAAGCAGTAGCAACAATAAAGAGCAAATGACGTTGCTGGAATCTCGGCCAATATGAGAGAGGGGCAGTTTTATTGATCTCTGTTACAAAATGAAGGAGAAATTGTTATTGAAATCTAGTCAGCTCAGCACAGAAAATGGATATGTGTTGACCTGACTTTGATGGGAGGGCCAGACAAAAGAGTAAGGAGGGCACCGAGGAAGAAAAGATTTTAGCATTCTTCCCAAGGAGGACTTCTCTTCCAGCTCTGTCTGAGGGGCAGAGGGGCATAGGTTGGTGTAAGAATAAGATTGATGGACTTTATCTCAGAGAGGAGACTACTGCTGTGGTGTTTGCCAGGCTGTAAACAAAGGGGCCTGTCAGTATCTGTGGTGCATAATCCCCCGGTTTGTGAAGTCCCAGATCAGCTGCGGAGATTCCCTTTGTGTCACACCCGGGCAGGGGAAGGTGCAGACAAAGAACAAACATAAACCCCAGCTTTTTTAGCAGAAGAATTGTTTTTGTTCCTTCTGTTCTCAGTTCTGTTCCAAGCACTTGGAACAGTGCATCTGTGTTGTTAATGAGTTTGCTGGGAAGGTACTTTGGAAAGGAAGGGGGAAACATGCCCAAAACGGCTTGCTGAGGCAGCATTGTTTGGCGCAATCACATCCAAGTTTGTCAGAGTTTCACCATACCATGAGTCTGAAGCCCAGCAATGACTCCCTATGCAAAATCTCAGCAGTGGCAGCTCAGATCCAAAAAGCTTCGTGCTGGCTTTTTGATGTCAGGGAATCTTACCTGTGGACAGAGCTCCGCATCTTTACAGTTAATTTCTTAAATTCCATTCATGCTTGTACTATTCAACGCCAGTCCTCTGCTACACTGAAAGATAACTAGATATGCAAAACCACAAGCTAGAGTCAAGGTTTGAAGAAGGGACTCACATTTTTCCTAAAAATCTGAACCCCCCCAAAAAACCTACATTTATTACTCTGCACCTCAAGAAAAGTTCTGTAGGTGTACGCATCCCCCAACCCCCTCCTCTTATTTTGTCTGTCCACTGATAATGCGTCCGTGTCACTAACCAAGGGGACCAAGCCATGGTCTCACCAGTCCTGCACCCAGCATCTTCATATCAGCTGGCCAAGGTGGGAAGGAGTGGGATAAGAGTTGATGGTCAGGATTCCAGAAGGGAAAGGGAAGAGGGAGGCAAAAGACCCTGAGGAATTGCATGACTGGTTCAGCCTCATTAATACGGGTAAACAAGCCGTGCCAAAGCCTCTAATTCAATCATCTGCACTGTTAAATTGGGACAATGGCCCCTGGCATGGTCTGACCTGTGCCAGCTCTTCAACTGCTGTGCACAGCTCTGCAGCATAAGGGGGTTTGCTGGCAAGAAAGTGCCGAGAAGGGGAGCAAGCCAGCAGGAGGAGCAGAGAATGTGCCAGGTTGTGACAGGGATGGATCCTGACCTGAGCGAGGGCTGTGGGCGTAGGAAAAAGAGATCTGCATGGCAGGATGGAGAAAAGGATGGCAGCAGGAAAGGGGGGGCTCATGCTTCTTGTCAGATTACAGCGACTATTTTGTTGGGTGTCAGGAGGTGCATATCAAAGAGTGGGGCCAAATGGCACTGCCTTGCTCGTGCAGCAAGTTGAAGTAAAGGCAAGAAAACACTGAAGTGATGAAAAGCACCTTCCCTCAGCTGTTTATTCCTTTGCTGATGTCCATTTCTAGACAGCTGTAGAGAAGGGTGACCCACCTTTGCTTGACAGGTCCCAACTTTGTCACTCCCAAGGAGCCCCAAACAGTGCCTGTAGGTGAAGCTCATCTTCGGGCTGACCTCAAAAGCATCAGCATCCATTCCGGCCAGGAGCATCAGCTGAAATGGCAGTAGAATTGCAGTCAATATATATACCCTGAGCCCCAGGATGAGGCAAGGGTGGGAATTTCTGAAAGCAGAGTGGCTTAGTTTCCCACATAGGATTGTGGTAATCTGGGAGTTTGTTTGCTGTCTGAGGAAAAATATTGTTTATAACTTTCTGTTGTGTTTTGCATTGTCATTCTTGTCACAGTCACTGCCAAGAGCAAAAGAAAAGAAAAAAACCCACCCTTCTTGAAGTGAAATTTTTGCAAGAATCACTTCTGTAACATTATATTGAATGAACTTGAGGTTGAAAAGGAAAATATTATAAAATATTTCTACAGAAATTTCATTCAGAAATCTCTGACTGAATTGTAAATACGATTAGAGAACAGCTTGCAATGCCTGGGAACCGCTGCTGGTAAATACTAGGCAACAGTTTTATGGTTTGGTGAACTAAAAGACAGGAAGCATGTCTTACCAAAGTCACACTGGGTTACATCCTGCAGAGTGCCTTGTGCCTTTAGTGCCTTAAATGACAGTGACAGCCAATGACACCTTGCTCTGTCTGTGATATGCCCAGAACCTCACAGACCTGGGGTCTTCGCAGGTTAGGGTTTTCTATCGAGTGACCTGGCACCTTAGAGTAGATCCACTGAAGATGCCAAAGCTGTCAATTCTGTGGGGCAATACCTAACCGTGGCCCATGTTCTAACAGTGTCCCTTGCTGTTAGCAGAGTAAAAAGCAAACAATACATCACATAATAATTCTGTAATTATAAATGAGAAAGTGTGCGAAGTGGAGTTTCCCAGAATTACAAAAGCCAGATTTACAAGTCAGCCTTTCAAAGTCAAGTTATTTAAATTTAAAAAATAAAATCAGGCAATAACAGCCACAAAAGTGCCTGCAAGTGCAATGTTATGCAGAATACACAGGCAACCTTAATTATGGCAGCTCCTAACTTTGGAACGTTTCAACCTGATATTTGCAAAATGTCCATTTAAATATATATTTGTTTGGTCAAAAATATACAGCTTCGTCTGACATTCACTTTTCAAAAGATTAATTTTAATGGAAATTCTGTGATGTTCTTCTGCACTTGTCCTTTTTCCTGCAGAGATGGCAGGATGCTGCCAGCTGAATGACAGGAATAACCCTGGACTTGTACAAATGTTTAAGTTCGTAATTCCCATTCCAGTGCAGAGCTTCTGTAGGTGATAGAAGCCTATATAAAAGTGAAATGTTTAATATTTCTCTATATTTGGACTGAATGACCTACACATTAATTGTTTACTATAGTCCTGCTGTGAGGGAATGGTCTGCAGGGGTAAAGCATATCTCTGGTATACTGGGGGAAAAGCTCAGTTGGCTCAGACTGGCTTTTCTCTTCTTTATGCTTGAAGGAGAGAAATTTCAGTCTTAAGCGAGGCATGAGGACAGTGGTGGAAAATCCTGCTTGCTCTGACTCCCTCTTCCCCATACCACAATCTTCGCAGGCAGCTGCCTCAGGAAAACTCGTTTCCTCAGTACAGTGTTTACCAATGTGTTTTTGGAGTCAGTGAGGAGCCACTCTTCAGAAAGATCTTGTGCAAATAACGCTCTGATTGCCAGGATCTCCTGCAAACAGGAGCAAGAGGTGCTGATTTTCAGCTGTTCACACCCCAGACAAATGGCTGAATGTGGTGAGTTACAGTAAAGGTGTTTCTTTAGTTTCAGGGTTTCCTGCTCTAGGAACAGAACTGGATCTGGATGTTTTGTTTGCCTCTTTTTTTTTTTTTTTTTAAGTTGGGTTTTAGTAACTATGTGAAATCAGAATATGGGACAGTTCTAACTTACATTTCTCTTCTGGGTCAAATACAAACTACAGCTTCTTCTGTAAGTTTGGAATCAGCAGAGCTGTCACCACTTGATGTGTTTCAGACAGGAGATAGAGGGTCAAATAATTGAGTTTCAGATTTGTTCTAGACATCAGAAATGGACCCAGTTAGATGTTCACATCTGCCTTTTGTGTTTGGATTCATGATGCAATTTAGAAGGGATGTTATGTACGTGACATAATTATGGTTCTCCATGCCTAATCATCACTAATTAATATAACCAGAAGGTTAACTACATAATTGAGACATTATTGCTCCCCTGATTTGCTTTTTAATACACAGGAACCAGACTGATATCATCAGAGAGATAATGATTTAACTCAGCTGAAGATCTGACTGTATATTTTTAAATGCAGGTATATTAATTATGTCATTTTACACTGTAATTATTTTTGGCCAGTCCATGGAGTACCTCATTATATACGTTAGTGGAAATCCTAGGTTAAATATGTAACTACAGTGCAATTAGAGTGTAATTATGCTTTTTGTATTATAAAGTGTATGTATGTCTTAGAAGACTGGATTCACAGTGGATGTAAGAAATATTTCCTGCTTTTGCAAGCCCAGACTATGAAGAGCATAAGTTCTTCATGGGAATGGCTATTTCTTGTTGAGTTTGTAGAGAACACTAAGCTCAATGGAAGCCCTACAACATATTGCAATATTATTATTACTACTACGAATAACAATACTGTTAGTAGTAGTGTAGTGAAGAGATACCAAAACTTCAGGAAGCATACCTGTTTCCAGCAATAACCCCATGCCTGATATAAGAATGCAAGATGGACGGCAGAGACTGTACTTACAGTGCAGAATTTTCTATTAAAATTCCCAGTTATTTTTTCCCCTGAGTTACTCAAGCGGGAGGAGGAAGCAAGGCAAAAGGAGGCAAGATTACCAGGCAGTTATTAGCATTTCAGAGAGAAGTCATCTAACCTCTTTCAGGTGGCAGCTGTTAAAATAATGGCTGGTGAACAACTTTAAGTAAATTTGAGATTTTGGTTTGTCCTTTTGATACAGCAGTAAAGCAAATCCCATATGAATTTCATGTTACATGATGATCTGCTATCTGCATGAGGAGCAAGAGAACAATGGTTTAGAACAAAGACACCTACTGACACAAACCCCCGCCACTCCATGCCTTAGAAATACAGTGAATCTGTAATTTTAGATGTTGTGGCAGTTCATGTGCCCACCCACTCAGCTGATCATTAAGGATTTGGAATTACCTTGTCCTTAAATAGAAAATTCCCATTCTTGACTTCTACCGTAGGAAATGGGAATAACAAAAAAAAACATGGGGTAGCAGGAAAAAAAAAGATAGATATAAAAATGTTTAAAATCACCTATTTGAGTGGGCACATAAAATAGTCTGTATGAATGGGTTTAGACCTTATCCATATTTGTAAGGTTGATTTCCCCATAACCTGGTATACTCCCTAGCAAATCTAATCCCAGTTGCAGAAGGTTGGGTTTTTTTCATTTCTATAGGAAAGGATAACCTCTCCAGACCACTGGATTTTGAGGAGAAGATGAAAGCCTGCCTGAGGTAGTCTGCTACACTCGCAGCATGCAGTCTGGCCCTGCAGCTATGTCTTGGAACTGTCGTGGTTAGGGAGAGGCAACAGGACTGGGGCAGTCCTTCTCAAACACAGAAGAGATGAGCATATCTCCTTTGAGCCTTCTCACACCTAGCAGGAAGGGATGCAAGAAGAAGCACAGCCAGCTTCAGTCCTAACAACAGTTTGTAGCACCTAATTTCAGGTGCCCCAAATATTCCTCCCTTAACTGCAGTGACACAATCTTAACTTCCTTCGCTGTCAATGGAAATAGGCAACTCCAAAGTCATTTGGACCATCACTTAGTAAATATTTGGTATGAGCTCTGTTAATCTCTGGAAGGTCCTATCTGTTTCTGAAAAAGCTAGGGTGACTGTTTAGACTTTAACACCTAAGGTTATACACATAAGCTCTGAGATACATATACAGGTATGCACATACAACATATATGCATAAACTGACTTGAAACCCTTATAAATTGAATTCTAGCTCTTCTTTTCCTGTAGAGACTTATGGAAAGATCTCTTATCAACTCAAATGTCACCATCCCTTAAGGCAATTGCTCCACCCCAGGAGGTCTGCTGGGCAGTGATTCTGCTCAGGGTGAAGCATTCATCTGTGGACCATCGCCCACGCACGGACCACTACCAGATCCTCCATAATGACAGAGCAAATACAAAAGACATTGGCTGGGTTTGTTGCTTGAGAACAGCCGGCTAAAATCTTCCTCCTGACTCTAGTAGGAACTCAATTAACCCATTTGTCCAAAGTGAAATCTCCAAATGCAGTTATCTTTTTTTTATTATTGTTATTAAAACAGCTTCTTCAGGTCTCCATCTGCAGCTAACAGACTGGTAGCTGTTATTTGAGCTGCTTCCAATTTGTTGTAAACATTTCTGCAGTCCTTTGATAAAAGTGGTTTGATAAGAGAAGAGAGTATGTTTTGAGCTAAAAAGTCAGAGGCTAAAAGGAATGGTTTTCTTTTGCGCTTAAAAATGTACATTTAGTACTCTTAATCAATACACAAATTCTGTTCAGATAGTAAAGGATGTTTCCTTTTCAGATGCCTCACGCATTTGTCTGAACACCTCTTGCTTTCATTTTTCTACCCTTTCATGGCAATGCTCATTCCTACGACTGGGTTATTTAAGATTCTTTATTGGATGCACCTTTTCTGCTTGTTGATCTCATTTAGCAGGAGTTTTGTTCCTTGTACTTAGTATGTATCGATGCACATCACATTTACATTTGGCTCATTTGGGCTGGAAAGGAACTGCATCATGGCAGAAATGATTTAGCTCCATGTATATCATCCCTAATAGGGCAATGTAAAATCCTGCCTTGAGTAGCACCATTGCTAGCAGTTCCATAACCTGCCTCGACAGCTTGTTCCAGTGCTTAAACAGCCATACATTTGTAAGGTATTTCTTAATATTTTCACTGTTACAGTTTATGCCTATAACTTCAGAGTCTGTCTGGCCTGACCATGGAGTATAATTTTTCACAGTAGCTATATATTTGCAAATACTTTTAGGTTATTTTATATGTAGGGCTGTGCATACTTCAGCTTGGATATAATTTTTTTTGCAGATCTTTTTTTTTGCAGATATTTTACTGTAGTTCACATTTTCCTATGACCTCCATCCATATGAGAAGATTGATGGTGGCTCCTGGTCACTGCTGGAGTACTATGGATCTGCAGGAAAGATCAGATGTGGGATAGACTGAGGATGTGTCATGTGTTCTTTGGTGTATGGTGGGAAAATGCAATCTTGCATTGTCCATTCTTTTCTGCTGGGCATGAAAGGTGGCTTCTGCTGCCTGAGGAAGCATAGAGTAAATGATCCTACGCTCTGTCAAGCACACTGTCTGCTCTCCTTACGTACCCTGCTCCTCTGCAGGGATATCCGAACTTGTGCCTCTGTTTTTTAAGCAAAAATGAAAGGCAGAAAATGCATTTACCTTCTCCTGGAATCTATTTTATGTGCAAATAACCCCTGGAACTCACTGTTGTGAGATATGGTTGTGGCTCAGAATTCAGGCTGATTCAGAAAGGGCTGGATTTTTACGCAGCTAGCTAAAACTTTTTCATTATTCTGAATAACATTGCAACACTAAAACAGTAAGGAAGAAGTATAAAAATTAATGACCATGTTCAAAAGCCCAGTTCAAAAATGGGCACAAAGAAATTTCCTTGTGAAGAACTTTTCCCATAGCTGCCCTCTTTCAGTTTGATAATTTTCCCCTGAAGAGTTAGGAAAAGGAAACAGAACTCAATAGACCATTTGCCAAATGTTCTAAATCAATATTTATCTGCTATATTCATCTGCAATGTCAAAAACTTTGCATAGAATTAAAAGCTTAAATAGTCTATTGCAAATACAAAACCATCTAAAAAGACCTTACTTAATATTGTTCATTTATATATCATCCTTTGTGCAACCACTAGCCAGTTGAGGTTTTAATAATTCAGTTTTATCCTCCCATTTCCGATCCTTTTTTTCACTCCATTACTTTCCCAGGAAGCGACTTCTCTCTGGTGAGATAACTGCCTGCAGTAAGATAGAGCACGCTGAAGCCACACTGGCTCCAGGCTCCCTGCTCCATGAGTGGTAACAAGTGACAGCAGCAGCCTATGTTATTCAGCAAGTATCTTCCATGTCATTGGCGTAACTCCATGCTACTAGCCTTCCGGCAAAGGTATACTCAGGTATTACAATTGTGACTTTCCATGTGTTAGTCCTGCAGGATGTGGTGAAGCAGGTCATGTTTCATAGAATCATAAGAGTTTGGGCTAGAAGGGACTTTTAAAGGTCAACTAAATCCAACTCCCTGCAATGAGCAGGACAGAGAGAAGGGCTGGGAAAAAGATTGTTGCAATTACCTTAACAAAATGAAGACAATTGAGGAATAATGTGGGGAACGTACAAAAAAATGAAACTGCTTAAAGGGAATTAATTATTGAATAATGCAAAGCAATAACTGCGTGAATGAATTCTCCAGTAAAATTAATTACACAACAAAGCGGTTATTATAGGAAGAAAACCCAGTTATCAACAAATATGAAGAGTCTAGGCAAAGAATGGGATCTTGCAAAAAATTATGTTCAGTTCAGTTACTTCCTTATGACTGTAGAATCATACGATCTTTGGGTTGGAAGGGACCCTTCAAGGCCGTCTAGTCCAAGCCCCTGCAGTGAGCAGGGACATCTTGAACCAGATCAGGTTGCTCAGAGCCCCGTCCAACCTGACCCGGCATGTTTCCAGGGATGGAGCATCTACCACCTCTCTGGGCAACCTGGGCCAGGGTTTCATCACCCTCATGGTGAAAAATTTCTTCCTTCTATCTAGTCTAAATTTCTTCCTTCTATCTAGTCTAAATTTCTTCCTTCTATCTAGTCTAAATTTCTTCCTTCTATCTAGTCTAAATTTCTTCCTTCTATCTAGTCTAAATTTCTTCCTTCTATCTAGTCTAAATTTCTTCCTTCTATCTAGTCTAAATTTCTTCCTTCTATCTAGTCTAAATTTCTTCCTTCTATCTAGTCTAAATTTCTTCCTTCTATCTAGTCTAAATTTCTTCCTTCTATCTAGTCTAAATTTCTTCCTTCTATCTAGTCTAAATTTCTTCCTTCTATCTAGTCTAAATTTCTTCCTTCTATCTAGTCTAAATTTCTTCCTTCTATCTAGTCTAAATTTCTTCCTTCTATCTAGTCTAAATTTCTTCCTTCTATCTAGTCTAAATTTCTTCCTTCTATCTAGTCTAAATTTCTTCCTTCTATCTAGTCTAAATTTCTTCCTTCTATCTAGTCTAAATTTCTTCCTTCTATCTAGTCTAAATTTCTTCCTTCTATCTAGTCTAAATTTCTTCCTTCTATCTAGTCTTTTTTTTAACCACACTTGTCTGACTGCAAGATGAGAATGCTATTTTGGATGTTCAAGGTGGTAGTGAGAGCTGCAGCGGCAATAGACATAGGCACAGGGCTGCAAGTGGTACCACAAACTGAATGAGGTGAAAACCTCAGCCCTTTGCAGCTTTGGATCGCTAAGGATGCTCTTAATTTTTGTTCTGCAAGAGTGGGTATACTGTCCTCAGTGTCTTGGCTGAATTTCAGTGTGGATAATTGCATTTCTATCTTCTTCAAATTCCCCCTGCTGTGCAGGTTAGATACAGCACTGGTGAGCACTGCTGGGCTCCCAGCTCTGTGCGGGTGCTGCTCATCAAGCAGATGCTGGGTTTTACCCAGACATGGCTATATTTCACTGGTGAATGCAATGGCCACATTACGTGGCTCAGCAGTCTCTAAAATCATTCTGTGTTCCCTGAGAATATGTAGAATAGAATAGAATAGTTCGGGTGGAAGGGACCTCCAAAGGCCACCTAAGTCCAACCCCCCTGCAATGAGCAGGGACATCTTCAACCAGATCAGGTTGCTCAGAGCCCCGTCCAGCCTGACCTGGGATGTTTCCAGGGATGGGGCATCTACCACCTCTTTGGGCAACCTGGGCCAGGGTTTCACCACCCTCATGGTGAAAGATTTCTTCCTTAGATCTAGTCTAAATCTGCGCTCTTTTGGTTTAAAACCATTACCCCTTATCCAATCGCAACAGGCTCTGCTAAAATTTTGTTCCCATTTTTCTTATAAGCCCCCTTTAAATATCAAAAGGCCACAATGTAGCTGTGTCTTGGCATGTTATTGCATTTTCCTGCAGTAATCTGTGGTATTTCAGCAGTAGGGAATTTTTTGCTCATATTTTATATTCTTAAAGTCCAAGGAAGAAAAGCACTTCTTTACAGCCTGATATGACACTTAGACCTGCCCAACCTATACATCCCAACCCATATTCAAATGCAAATTTGCCACTGAAATTTTAAATACTGTAGCATTTCCTGGTGTTATGAACTCCATTGCTGTTGCTATCCTGCATAGAAAGAAAAGTATTTTGCTAGTATAGCCATGAAACCAATTAGCACTATATCATTTTGCAAACTTTACATAAATTCAGAAACCACAGGTATAATCTACTCGAGGGAGCACTGGTATTGCTTTACAAAGAGGACCAAACAGCAGATTACTGCACACGCAGTGAGACCCCAGCAGGTGAAATTTCCTGTGTTTCTTTAAGTTTCTAGTTGATATTTTTACTATTACTGTTGAGAAATTATAACCCTCTAGGGAGGACACAGTGTTGCAGAAGCTGAAGTTGGAGAGGTGTTCTGCATACTGAGTGCAGAGCAGCAAAACCTTTTGTCCTTCCACGGTAACTCAAAAGAGTTTAGCATGAAGTTTTCAGTTAAGGCAATTTAAACCTTCTGAAACTAGACTGGGAGCCCTGGGAACAAAATGCCTGTTTGTGCTTAGAGTAGATACCACAGCAAAAGAAACTGTGCAAAGAGCAAAACCAAAAGCCTTCTAATGCACGATCTTCTCATGGGAGCAGCTGAAAGAGAAGACCCCACAGGAGGGACGATAGCTACACTACCAAAAGCATTACCAGCAAGTGCAATGTTGGGGCTATACAGGAGCTGAATATATTATGCAAAAAAACAGTGCAAATATCCCTCCCACCACACTGCCGGTCAACTTCAAGGCACACCTTTAGGAGTGAGAGCTGCTGGACTAACCTAGTCTTTGGCTCTCTGCAAAAGTACAGCTCAGTGCCTTTTGTAATCCCTTACGTGGGCTTTCAATGTCTCTCTCATCAGAGCCAAGAAACAGCAAGAACTTCATCATGCCATTAGCCTGCTTTTAAATGAATAACCTTGGTAGGATATTGAGAGAGAGAAGGCTTTACTAATCATAGATACAGATGTTCTACCTCTTTCTTAGGTTATTTGAAGCCAAGCTCTGAACAATGCAGCTAATGAAGCAAGTCTCAAAAGATCTCTCTTACATGGATTTTGACCTCTAATATACTTATTCTTTCCCTGAGGGGAAAGTAATAGAATCTCTTTATGGACTATTTAAAAAAAAAAGTGTAGAAATTTAGTATGATTGAAATCTCTTTTGCTCTGCTGCAATTTTTTCAGTTGGTCAGAAGGTATGAAAGTAACTGGTGGTCAAGGACAGACAAACAAACCTAAATGGATACAAAACCATAGAACATTGGGCAAAACAAGGCAAAAAAGTCAATTCATTTTCCTTACATATAGTATAAAAGAAAAAGTAAAAATGGTGTATGCGGTAAAGAGTCATGATTCAGCTTTCACAGCAATGGAATCATTAAACCTCATCCACTCAGGAGTTTTGTTCACAAGCTGGAAAACATATTTTGTCAGTTTTTAAATTGCATTAATACTGTCAGTGCTGCATGAGACCTTTGCTTGCCTTTTGTGACCTCTTTTACCCAACCCTGTCACGTTTGCATGCCACTTCCCTAGGACCTGACACTGTATTGCAAAACACACATCAAACAATACATTCCTTTTGGATTTTTTTGTTTTGGTTATTGATAAATTTTCTTTGGAGTTTATTCAAGGTGTATTTTTAAAAGATAGGAATTTTTTTAGTTTCATTAGTCAGTGTCACGAATGTCCCATTTAATGTCTTTTACTGGAACACATTACGAGGTTTTTAACTCTTAGAGGGGATTGTTTGACCTGACATTAGTAAGGAAAAATAATGGAAAAATAGAGATTTTTTTTTTATCTGCAGGTAAGGTTCTTCCATGACTTTTCCCTTAACAGTCTGTGTAACTGGGCATCTAGTCCAACTGCCTGACCACATCAGGGCTGACCAAAAAGTTAAAGCATGTTATTAAGAGCATTGTCCAAATGCCTCTTCAGACACCTGAGGCATGGGACATCGACCACCTCTCTAGGAAGCCTGTTCCAGTGTTTGACCACCCTCTCGGTAAAGAAACGCTTCCTAATGCCAAGCCTGAACCTCCCCTGGCACAGCTTTGAACCATTCCCACATGTCCTATCACTGGATTGTAGGGAGAAGGGATCAGCACCTCCCTCTCCACTTCCCCTCCACAGGAAGCCTTAGAGAGCAATGAGGTCACCCCTTAGCCTCCTTTCCTCCAAATTAGATAAACCCAAAGTCATTAGCCACTCCTCACAGGACATGCCTTCCAACTCTTTCACCAACTTTGTTGCCTCCCTCTGAACACATTCAAGGTCCTTCAAGATTTCAATTCAAGTTTCACTGAAAGTTAGCAAAGTTAGGCAGTTATTTTTCATAAATTCCTTTGAAAAGAAATTGTCAAAAATTATTACATTGATCCAATTTATTACCTGGAAAAAGAAGTGATAACTGTTTCTAGTTTTCATAATTTTTGAGTTCTTTATTTTCCACTCTAGAACCTCATTTCTCCTTTACTTTTCCTTTGCAAAAAGAGAAATAAAATGAAGAAGGAAAAAATCAAGATGTGAGGGAATGAAGAAAGGAAAAATTTCAGGAGTTCTTTTTGGTTTTTAAATTGTAAACATGCAGGAAAGAAAAGAACACATTTTAGTAGATAAAAGATTTAAGTAAAAAACTTCCAACAAATTTATCTTCTCAAACCTTAATGTTAAATATGATGGCAACAGATGTTTTAACACCCTAGATCAAATATTTATCTGGAAAAAAAAATCAATAAATATTATCCCATAAAATGGCTTTTCAAATGGTACAGCAATTGTTTCCATGATATCATGGAAAATAGGTCTCATTAGTTAAATGTGATTTTTTAAAAATTAATCTCCAAGTTTGCACAAGAAGAGAAACCATGCCGGTGTAGTACATTCAGATAACAGTAATTTGATTTATTCCTGCACAACATTTTGATACATGCCTGTATTTGTACTACATTAAATCACTGCAGCTTATATTAAATGTAATAATGAAATATTAATTTTTAAATGCTTTGGGGAAGACATAAATAATCAGGCCAAAAAGAATTTCTTCTATGCTATTCAACACCTTTCTGCATGTTCTGGAGTGAAAAAGAAATCAATAGTAGTAAAATTCTCAGATAATGCAAGGTTTGGCAGATAAAAATAATGAAAATGGAGCCCAAGCACATCATGAGGCAGGCTCGTTTTGTCAACATGTGCTTCATCACAGTTAAGTGCTAGATTATGCGCCTAGAAACAAAGAACGTACTCACATTTGCAAGATGAAGAATTGCATCCCTGAAAGCAAAACCAATGAGATCACAGGAGATAATGCATCGAATATGAACTCCTAGTGTGCTGCTGCTGTTAACATGAGAGGATGGAATTGAAAATGTGTGTTAGAGAAAGAACAGGAAGGTGACATCAGTTAGGTGAACGACTTTAGGGAGACACTAATTGGCATTTTGAGTGGGATTCACCTGGTAGAATGTAGACGTCTATCATGTATGCAGTAGCTCTATGGCACTGTTGAGCCTTTCTTAGAATATGTTTCAAAAACAGACTGCAAAACTGGAGCCCTTCATTGGGAGGAATACTATGTTCATGTTTTCAAAAGCAGGCAGTATAGGGCAGGTGGAGATGACATAGAATCACAGAATAATTTGGGTTGGAAGGGACCTTGAAATGTCATCTAGTCCAACCCCTCTGCAATGAGCAGGGACATCTTCAACTAGAGCAGGTTGCTCAGAGCCCCGTCCAACCTGACCTGGAATGTCTCCAGGGATGGGGCATTGCCGTGGTTTAACCCCAACCGGCAACTCAGCCCCACGCAGCCACTCATTCGCTCCCCCACGGCGGGATGGGGGAGAGAATTGGAAGAGTAAAAGTGAGGAAATTCATGGGTTGAGATAAAGACAGTTTAACAGGTAAAGCAAAAGCCGCGCACACAAGCAAAGCAAAACAAGGAATTCATTCCCCACTCCCCACGGGCAGGCAGGGGTTCAGCCATCTCCAGGGAAGCAGGGCTCCATCACGCGTAATGGTGACTTGGGAAGACAAACACCATCACTGCGAACATCCCCTCTCCCTTTCCTTCTTCCTCCCCCAGCTTTATATACTGGGCATGATGTCATATGGTATGGAATTCCCCTGTGGCCAGCCTGGGTCAGCTGTCCCGGCTGTGTCCCCCCCAGCTCCCCGTGCACCCCCACCTGCTCGCTGGCAGCCCAGCACAAGAGGCTGGACTGTCCTTGACTGCTCAGCAACAACTCATAACATCAGCACATTACCAACATTTTCTCATCCCAAATCCAAAACACAGCCTCACACTGGCTTCTGTGAAGAAAATTAACTCTAGCCCAACTGAAACCAGGACAGGCATCTACCACCTCTCTGGGAAACCTGGAGCAAGGTTTCACCACCCTAATTGTGAGAAATGTCTTCTTCTACCTAGGAAGATATCATAACTAGGAAGATACATAACAAGATCCAGTGGCTGGAAGCTGCAGTTAAAACTCTTCATACCAGAATAAAGTGCAATTCTTTTACAGGGAAAATAACTAACCACTGTGACTTTTCCGGGCTTGATGGACTCTGTGTGACTAGAAACTTTCAGACCAAGATTTCATTTTTAGTGTACAGGCTATACCTCAAAGACTGTGATTTTGATGCAGACATGATAGGTTACAATGTTTTGGCGTGTAATCATAATACTTTTCTTTAGTCTGAAAACTTATGAAGTTTCTGTTATGGAAGAACTGAAATTTTGTCTTCCATCTGTGTGACAAATCAGCTTTGGTTTTGCTCATCCTAAATTTTTGTCTTCTCAGCTTTGTCCTGCTATTCCTATTTTATGCCCACCTTTAGGGAACTTCAGATAATTGTCTTTACTCACCAGACTCCTACAAATATTCCTACAGAATAATCTTATGTTCCTATCTCTATATTACATACCTTTTATTTTGCAGGACTTCAATAATAAAAAACACTCTGTTGTTTAATGGTATTTTGCAAGACTATCATGTTACAAGCAACGTATCAAAAATACAAAATGACTTCCAAAAACTTTCTTCTCAGTACATTTTCATAAGTGCCCAAGATCCACTGCCCCATCTGGTATGCACAGAGGTTTCTAAACTGTTTTGCTTCATTTGTTCTAGAACATTTCTCATTTTTAGGCTCTTCAAAGCAGCTGTGACTCACTTGGCAAACTCTTCCAGACCTACACATCTTTTTACTCACATAAATGCAATGCATGTGAAAAATACCGGAAAGCTGTTATTGTTCATATGGCTCACTGGCTTTTGATCACATTTTGCTTGAACTTGTATAACAGTAGGACTGTGTGAGAAGTTGCATCACAAGGATTTTCTCTATCCAAGACATACTGCATCTCTTAGTTTCTGTTTTCATATTACTTCCAGCTATATATTAGTCTTAACTACATTGTTCTTCCATAAAACCATTCAGTGTTTCTACCTTGTGGCTAGTGTGGACTCCCAACAGAGAGTCAGTAAAATCCTCATATATCTATTACACCATTTGTTGCCTCTCAACACAGAGATTAATTTCACCTAGTTCCCTAACCTGGTACCTTGTTAATGGTATTCCTCTTTAATACTCACCTTTCCTTTTGCCTAGACGTGACAGCTAGTTTCAGTGGTTAGCAATTGCGGTACTATATCTCTTAAGATCAGCATCATGATTAGTTCTTCACATCTTCAGTCCTTTGACATCCTTTTTTATGACTTTCCAATACAAACTGCCAGCAATTCAGCAAAGCTGGTTGCAACCATCATTCCCTTCATACTGGTAGGGTAGATGAGAAGGCTGAGCATTTTGGCTTTATGAAATGCAATGAAGGAAGAAGTCTCAGTAAGGGCTGAAATTCAAGCTCTTCTTGATCCGTTGTAGCACTTGCTTCTTAACACACTTGCTGGTTCTGTGATAATCACAATCTGGATTTCACAACAGCATAAATGTCTCAGATTGTAACACAGGGCAGAAACAGTCTACTTAAAGTTTTATCTCATCACAGCTATCTCTTTATGGCTTTCTTTTGATAGCTTACATTCCTCAGGTCACTGCTGGATACTGCATTTCCAGTATAACAGATTAAGGCAATATCCAAGTCATTTGGGAACCTAGTATTTTCTGGAAATCAGAAACAGCTGCTTTATGCAATCTATGTTTAGAATTACTAGCAGAAAGGAGCAATTTTTAAGGGAAATGGAAATAAAGCAGTTACATTGCTTTTTCCTTTTTATCTCTATTATGGCAGTTTTACTTGCTGCTGACCATCTCCTAGAGATATTGCCATACCATTCCATTCCCCTGCTTCCACAGATTCATCTAATCATACACTTTTCTTCCACTCTGTTTTTGCCTTCTATACTCCAGGCTTCCTGTGGTCCATGTAGTTCATCAGATGTTCTTCCTTCATCCTTTTTTCCCACAACATTATATTCTCTTGGCACCGAAACATCAAACTGTGGTCTTTCTTTTTTCTCTGTTTCCAGCTAGAGCATTTGATTCCTATTTGCATCAAGTGTATGGCATGTGAGCATGAGCCTCCTCTAACCACTTTGCAAATCTCTTCTTTGGTTCCTAAAGAATTTGGGATAACAATGTTTCCACACTATGTCTTTTTAGAGGCAGCATCCTCGTAAATCCCTCTGTGCCAGCTGCATGCTGCATGTGCTGATAATCCCCAGACGAGGTGACATTGTCGAACCATAATCCATAGTCTCCTTGTTGCCTCTTGGTATTTGCTAGCTCTGTACTTTTCGTGGTCAAACACAATCTTCCAAGTGACAGCTAAGGCCCAGCTTATCTGTATGGAGCAGCAGAGGATTCAACCGGCAAGTAAGGCTAGGAGGGGAATTTGCTTCCAGCTCCATCCCAGCAACCCTGCAATATGTGCTGCCTGCTCACTCAGGTGCTGGTTTGTAGAGTTCCCCACACCAGCTCCCAGGATCTGGGAAAACACCGCTTCTTGCCGGGGCTGGGAGGGGGACCGTGGTGAGGAGCACTGAAGGACTTGACTGACTAGAAGGTACTTGGCTCTCAGCATCCTGGCACCTTTTCCTACATCTTTTGAAATTATCTCATTGCTCTTCAGATAATACGTTGGTAAAATGCGCTAGGCTACACTGTCCATCTGCACTTTACTTTTTGGATTTTGATGGGTGAAAAACTGCCATGGGCTGCATTAACCGTGTTGCTAATTGCCTAAGTGGGATCTATTCATGCTCCTTCAGTTCTTAGGTTTTACCTGTCCCTCAGACACCCGTCTTATCTGATCACAGGCAGTCAAGTGCCCACAGTAAGGACTTCCACTGACTGGAGTAAGCTCTGAAAAACCCTGTGATGCATGTGTCAGGAAGGACTTGCTGGTTTGGTCCTGGTATGAGCAGAGAAACAGGAGCATGGCAAAGTAGGAGACCTCCTTGTACCAGATACTTCTGAAATGTTTAACTAAGATGTGTTTCTATTTTTCTGTTAGAAAAAAAAATATTGTTGGCTTTGTAGTGAGACAAAAGATGTATCTGGTGTGTCAGAGAAGGGACTTCTCTACTTCACCCTCCAACAGTCTTCTCCCTTCCCAAAATTCTTCTCAATAAATCAGTGTGGAAATGGCAGAAATCGTGCCCTTTTCTCCCTGGCTTCTCATTGTCATGGCTGAATTCACAGGATGAGTCTATCAAAGTCAATGGAATTGCCTCAGAAATTAATTTGTCTGGGATAACTTGCAAGAAATGTGCTGTTGGCTTCTGCTTTTATTATTTCTGTGATCAAATCATGACCCTGCTGTGTGAGACCCATTCCAAGCCCCGAGGACCCTGCAACACAAACTCACTCCAGAGACTGATAGGAGGGAAAACAGAAAGATTTGACCAATGTCACAGAGGAGATCTGGCTTTAGAAATTTAACGTGGCCCTCATGTCTTTCTTGCATGGTCAGATTTTGGACCATGCCACCCAACTGCTATAAAACAGGGGTGGGAATAACCATGGAGGAGACCAGATGTCTGCTTCAGAAGGTGTCCAGAAATGGCCATCAGCACACGAAGAGAGAGAAGAACAAGCCACTCAAACTACTTTCTAATTTGATACTTGCATTTGAAATATTTTATCTCACTACAAAGCATTTATTCGTGATAGATGTAACTGAACTCGATTGGAATTAGGCCACAAGTCACTTGGCTGAGGAGGGTATTGCTGCGGAGGTGGAGGTGCACTGCACCACTGGAATATAGCTGTTTGCTTCATGTTTTGGCCATGAGCCACCACCAAAACTCTATCAAGAGGACTGAGACAGCTTCTCTAATGCTATGTTCTGGTACATCCATTCAAGTGTAGATTAGTATTTAAGGTTAAGGAAGATAAAGAAGGGAAGCATCTTGCTCATCTACTGGTCTGCACCCAGACATGCCCACCCAAAGAGCTACAAGAAAGTAAGAATAACCATATCCTCTTAGGAGAGACATAATGATATTGGGAAGGTCAGAGTCTTGCTGGAAATACCCAAGACATGCTAGACATTGGCTGATAAAGTAGGAAAGAGGAAAACTCTTTTGCTCAATGAAAAAATAAATGAACAAGACTATCAGCCATGGTGCCAGCAGAATTACTACAGGTGCCAGCTTCACTGGAGAAACAACAGCAATGGCAAATAATGTTAATAATCCCTAGCTGATATCAGCATCCTTCTGTTCAAGTACCTAGCTGAAGTCACAACATAATTAACCTTGGCTGCGTTAAGTTCAGCAATGTACTGAAGAGACTTGCACTGAAAGAATATATACTGTCACATATGTGAGTAGGAAAATCATATAAAAATCTTACCAGAAATTTTGCATATGGCATTTAACATCTAAATATGAGCATTTATAGGAAGGAAATATGCTAAAGGTGAGATATAAGTCCTGAGCCTTTGTATGAGAACTTTTCTTTGCATCTCAGAAACGCATCCAAAGGCACAAGCAGCATGAGGCTCGGGTACATACTTTCATGGTTACCAAAGTACGGGTGTACTGTGTAACCAACTATGGTTATCAGAGTTCTATTGATTTGGTGTATTCTTCCTTAACACTCAGTTCAGCTGTCATGTTCTTTCACACCAGAGAAGACACTTCCTCCCCAGAAAACACCAGTAGACAGTTTTGCACAGCTGTTACTGCATTGTGTAGTTATTTTATGAAGAGACTCTCAGTTTTTGTCTTAGTGGCTGTCACCCCATCTGGGACGGGCAAACAGCAGCCATCATTTCAAGACTGTCAATAAGGCTTTATCCTGTTTCATCCTACAGCATTACAATGTATTTAGGTAAGCAAAAACCCCAAAGTTGCCACTTAAATATGGATTAAAGCCAGATTTTCTCCTTCAAATATGTTTTATTAAGTAGGTAAGAAGGTTAAAACTTGGAAAATTACTGACCAGGTTTTTTATCTGAGAACTGAGCCTGGAACAGAACAAGTAAGCATGCTCTTCCACCAATAACACCTTCTTGCACAGAAATGGAACACCTATCTACTATGGAGAAAATGTGGGGAGAAATAATTTGGATGAAAGGGCATCCTTGGATGGGAGTAGAGATTCAAGATAAGGCTCAGGAGAGAAGAAAAAAAAAAAGAAAGAAAAAAATCACCCCAAAAGAAATAACCACACATCCTGAACCTTTTATCTGTTCTGATGAAGTTTTATTGACTTACGTTTCTTCTTTGTCTTAGTTAAAATATTTTTAATATCTTTCTATAAAAATAAATTTCTACTCTGACAGAAGAAAAGGCCTAAGTGACACATTCTCAGGAACAGCTACTGTAATTATACTGTAGTTATGATGAGACGATGACATAGCTACATTGCAGTTAACTTTTAGATACTTTTCATGCCCATTTTTCACATAACTGACAGTTCATCTATGTGATGGAGTTATTGATTCTTTCCTCTATTTCTTGCATATTTAATAAGCACAGTTTGTGGCACAGAAGTAGTAACAAAAACATTTTAGTCTAAAATATAATTATACAGAAACAACTTCAAAATTACAGATAATTGAAATGCTGTTACCCTCTACAAGCAGTTTTACATAATGAAGTGTACAACCATGAATGTAGAACTTTTGACGTGCCACTATAGTGGCAAATCTGGTAGGAAACTTAAGTCAAATATCTTAAAAAATATTACTAGGTCTTCATTCAGCTGGCATATCAGCTCCACAGAAGGGTTCATGCTCAAAATCTGCAGTTCATTCATACTTATTTGTTTCAAATAAAATATTCAAAAATACAGATTAGTATACAGTATACTCAGTATCTTTGTTCTTCTGAGTATTTTAATATAATTTCAGCTTTAGCTTTCTGTCCTTCCAACATATTCTTAACTCCAGCATAACTAGGAACAAGCTGAAAGTAGAACTCTTTGACTTATGAATTAAAATGTGAGTCTGATAAGTAATGAATTACAATAGCAACATTGCTCTCTATTTTGAGCCAAATGAAATAAAGAGGCTAGGGGGATTCTTTAATAACAATAAACAAGGAACTCTAATTCCTTTTTGTGCTCTGTGATCACATACAAAAGATCTAATAAAAATAATTGCATTAGATGTCCTATTTTTGGAGAAATGCATAGCTAGGATTTAGGAAGACTCTTATTACTCTGATTTATCTATTAATGAAGCAAAACCTGGTTAATTATCTAATTTGCATTATATTTTCCATCCACATAGATGCTGGGATGAGCACTGGGGAGAGGTTTTGCATCAATCCATTTTTAATAAGGTAATGAAGTTGGCTGAGCTGACTCTGCAGATCAAATCATTGGATGTTTTTCTCCTGTTGGAATGATAACTTGTAAATCAAGTTACAGATCAAACAAGTTTGTGACTTGGGGAAGGCAAGACCTTTTCTCCTCCACTGCAAAGGTCATAGAATCATAGAATAGGTTGGAAGGGACCTTCAAAGGCCATCTAGTCCAACCTCCCGGCAATGAGCAGAGACATCTTCAACTACATCAGGTTGCTCAGAGCCCCGTCCCACCTGATGTGGAACATTTCCAGGGATGGGGCATCTGCCACCTCTCTGGGCAACCTGGGCCAGGGTTTCACCACCCTCATTCTGAAACATTCCTTCCTTATACCTGGTTGAAATCTGCCCTCTTAGTTTAAAACCATCATCCCTTGTCCTATTGCTACAGGTCCTGCTAAAATATCTGTCCCCATCTTTCTTAGAAACCCCCTTTAAGCCCTGAAAATCTGCAAGAAGGTCTCCCCGGAGCCTTCTCTTCTCCAGGCTGAACAACCTTTCTCCATAGGGGAGGTGTTTCATCCCTCTGATCATTTTTGTGGCCCTCCTCTGGACCCACTCCAACAGGTCCATGTCTTTCCTGTGCTGAGGGCTCCAGAGCTGGACGCTGCAGGGGGGGTCTCACCATACCGGAGCAGAGGTGAAGAATCACCTCCCTTGGCCTGTTGGTTATGCTGCTTTGGATGCAGCCTAAGATACAGTTGACCTTCTGGGCTGTGAGCGCACATTGCTGGCTCATATCCAGGTCCTGTTACTGTACCGGAGCTGTAAATCAGTAACCTGCCTGAGGTCCCCCATTATCGTTCCATGGCCCTCAGTGGAGGCAGTGAGGAGGGTATTGTAGCTTGCAGCTTGCTACCTCTTACCTTCTTCTCTGCGTGCTTCACTGCACCATTGCTCTGAGGCAGGATATAACTTTGAAAACTGTTAACCAGAGCTGTGTCAGTAATATCAAGGCAGAAAGTGGTAGGTCTATTGCTGCTTTTGCCTCCTTTTTACATCACAGATTCTGTGCTCCATGGTGTTTCTTCCCACTCTACGTCTGCCACTTCCTTGTCCCCTTGTGTCAGGATGCCTTTTTTCAACCTGCCTATCCTCCCGTCAGTGTGTGCTTGATATTTCTGTACCCCATGTATCTGTCAAGAGATACTGCCTCAAGTGAAAAAAAAGACTTATGCAATTTTCCCTGAGTACTTCCCAAGCCCTATGCAGCAGAGGGTCTGATTTGCCATGTAAAGATGAATTGTACAAGAATGCATCTTCCCTAACATTAGCTATTTAAAACCAAGGCACCCAGTCTAACCCAGTCAGTTGTCCAGGCTGAGCTTGTCCAGGTGAGTTGTCCAGGTGATCAGACAGAGGAGTACCTCCAGAGAGTGCTTCCTCCCATCTTGAGATGGGTGTTGGAAATAGGTTTGAATCCCCTCTTTGATGTTCTCCTCTCTGTCTTGACAAGAGAGGGAGCCAAGGACAACAAATTTAGATTATACAGAAAACTTTGCACAGCTAAAGTTAGGAGAGATTCATTTCATCCTTAGGGTTTTCTGAAAAACTCTTGCATGCTCTATGCAAGCAGAGAAGAAGTGCTTTTAAATACAAAACCTCATGAAACAAACTAGGTCTTAAAATGCAAACATCTGCCATTGCAGAAATGAGGGGATTTGGCAGGAAAGAGCTCTCCAAAGAACAGTCCATAGTCTTCCAATCTCTGCTGCTTCAAGTAACAGCTATGATGTATGATGCATTTAATACTGAAAAGAGGGCAGGCTCTCATCACTGGAGATAAATTACTAGTTCTGGAGAATCAGCTACAGCATAAAAGTAACAACCATCTAAAAAAAAAATATTGTCCTAATTACACTGGGTCATATATTGAAATACGGTAGTTTGAGTGCTGAGTCACGAAGACTACTGAGGAAACAGTTTCTGCTATAAAACAAAATTGGTGAAGTCTGTTTTCTGTTTTTAAAGCCATCATTGGGAATAAGATAAATAAAACCACTTGGGCTTTTAATCTGATCAGTGCAATTGTGCTTGATTTTAACCCACCATTTTTTAATATATTTGGAATTTTATTCAGATGATTTACCTGTGTGTCTAAGATAAACTTTAACAACAAACATGATATTGGTGCTCAAAGAGTATCTCATTATTATCCAGGGCAGAAAGATGGTGGCTATCTCTGGATCCAGTAGAGAGATGCCTACATAAAAACTCCTCTTGCGCATCTTAACTATTCAAAAGTCAGGCTTATAGACTAAGGAGAGAAGTGCCACCTCCAGTGCCAAGTGTATGTGATAACATCCATGTCATAAACATCTGACCACACTTTCCTGTTTGGGTGGAGAGAACCTCCCTCAATATTTTTACTTGTTCTTCTTTTCTGAGTTTTAACTCTGACAGACTGTGGGCTAAATAACCTGGAGTGAACCAGGCCATTGTTCATCTGTGAATTCTCTGAGAATAATGTGAGATCTGTGGAGCTCTTATGCTCGTGAGGTAATCCTCTCATGACATGCCACGGAAACCTGATGGTACATAATTCATAAGAGATAAAAAGACATCCAAACACAGGCTTTAAAAGGTACTTGGCTTCATTGAAAAATGTCTTGGCAGCCTCAGCTTCCCTAGCATTGTGCAAGGGAGGACAAAGGCTATCTGATAACACAAAAAGAAAACAAGATGATAAAAGTCTCAACTCAATTTTAAGGGTAATCACCAACTTTCTCTGCTTTCTAAATGCTTCCCTGAGCTTGCCTGTGGGCACTTCTGAGATTTTGATCTGAATTGCTTACTTGCCAGAAAGATAATGAAGTAGAGCTAGATCACGACAAAAAGGAACATGTAACCCAATGGATTTCAGTATTATCCTAATGACTATCTTCATAAAATAGAAAACATAATACAACACTGGGACACAAAATTGCAGAGCAATGTTTCCATACTCTTCTTCAAATTCTGATCCTCTTGAGGAATTACATAAAAATTTCCAATTTGATTAGGCTAAAATTTCCATCTTAAAGTTGGACACAAGTGTGTGGCAGAGCTAACACAAGTGAGTCTCAGTCCAATGAAGCTTGCAATGAATTGACTTTGCTGTTTTACCCAAGCATTTTTCCCTGAGCATTATTTTCAACCCCGAGTGATGCACCAATGGAGCTCATTGCTTCACACAGCACAGGCTCGCAGACACAAGCATATATACCAGCACTGTGTCCATATTTGAATAAGGGTGGCATCACCACTAAGTATTGGTGGGCTTCATTTTCTAACCAAAATGCTGGAAAATTACACAGAAAAAAGAGACAGTAGATAAACTGTCAGTTCCAGGATGTAATGAAGAAGCAGCTGGTAACTTAAGAAATTAGTTTTAGGAAAGAGATATGTGAGAACAAAAAAGAACAGAAGTTCATTCCTTAAATCCTCACCTCTCTTCTCCCTTTTTTATTTTTTCAGAAGAACATTTTTCTCTGGCATCTTAAAATTACTGTAAAAGTCACGTCTGGGAATAATAGTCCAGGCGTCCCTGAGCTTAAGATCTGCTTGAGAGAAAAATAATGTTATTCCTCTCTAATTTCCATAAACTTAGTGCACTTAGTGCAACTAGATGTCAAAATTTTAAATTCCCTAATCAGGCTGGCATTTAATTACTCTATCCAATGAGATGGGAAAATGATCTTAAAATAGAAGTAAGTATATAAATATATGTTTGTATTTCTAAGGATAGAATTAAAGTGTCTTCTTTCACTTGTGAGATGCTTGCAATTTTTTCTGCAGCTGAATATGAGGTCTGACAAAGCAGGAACATGCTCTCTGGGATGATCAAAACAAGTGAATTCTACAGCCTTGACAGATCAGGGTTGAAGGTCTCCTGATACAGTCATGGTGCGTGCTCCACTCACAAGAGGTGGGGGAGGATTATTTCAGGTTTTCTGAGGGTTGGGTTTTTATGAAGGGTTTATTGCCACATTACATTGGTCTATGTTAAGAGATCCTTCCTCCATGAGGAAAAGCAGCTGACACAGGCATGTTCCAGGTAAAATTCTTTGTAGGACAGAGTAACAAAAGACACTGTTGTCACAAATGCGAGTTCGTTCCCGGTGTGCAATGGCCAGTCTCACACGCTGAGACGAGATACTGATTTATTAGAGTTGCGCAAGTCTGGATGCTAGATGAAACTAGCACACCTCAGTTAAGACATGGAAAATATTTATACACTTCGAGCAACAGTTATCAGTATTTTAAAAAGTTGTCTCAGTTACCTTTGTTCCCACTGGTTCTCGCAAGCCTTGCCTCCAAATCCAGTTACCCTTGTTCCCATTGGTTCTCGCAAGACTTGCCTCCAAGTAAAGCCACAGCCTCCTTCTTTTTTACTGTGTATGCTCAGTGAGGAAACCCCCCCTTGTGAGTAGGGGGCTTTCCCCACCCAGGGGCAGGTTCAATTATATGTTAATTAGATGTTAATAGGGATAGTTCACTCACGGTTCAGTTTTTATACAATTCTTTATCACTAAGTTTCTAATTGGTTACAATATTTTACAACTAATCATCCCTAACGGTTTCCAAAAACATTCTCAGGGTTCTCCAGGCTACATGACTGGAGTTCATTTGACACTTAATTGCAGTTTGAAGACAAAACGACCGTTGTGATTTTCTGATGTGACCTCCCTCCCAGGACTGACAATAGAAATTCTTGCATTTCTGGAACCAACTGCATAACGCAAGAAAAGAATGAAGGACAAGATACTCTAATCCTACTTGTTTTGTTACTTACCTTAACGCCACTGAATTTGGTGTGAGCCCTAGCTTCATGGCCCTTATAAAAAACATAGATGTAGGTTTTTCAAGACGGTACCCCAAAGTGAGTGAAAACTTCTGGAAATACAGGGTGCAAACTTCTTGTTCCCCAAGACCACTGCATTGGGTCAGACAGAGGAAAACAGGCGATAGGCAGAGAGTAGCAGGTGTTTCTGATCTCAATAACCCATCACTTCCCGGCGATTACAAGGAAGCTCGGTGCTCCTAACTACTAGTGTAGGTACCTCTTAGTCGCCTAAAATTAGGTGGTATGAAGCCAAGGAGTAGCATCAAAAACTGAATGCCATATTCCGTGTAGAAGTTATACATATGTTGCATCCTCCCTATCCCTTAGTCTATTGCCAACACAAACTGGATGAGCCTTTCTTTGAAACCATGCAATACAAAAAATACCAGCTTGACCTGGTCTTTTTCAGCATTAGCCATCACTGGTTAATCCATCACTGCTCACACAAGTATCTGGATGTTGTCTTACTTCTTGTTATTAGATTGTTATTTTCATAACAATATTCATTGTGACGACTTCTGTCCATGAAAATAATTCTGTGGATTTTCACCGATGGCATTTTTGAGAGACTCTTAGCTCAGGCTAAGAGAAAACAAGTTGAAAAGATACGATCTCCGTTACAAAGAGACAGAGCCCTCACCGCTCCTGGTAAACAGCAGGCGCTCTCCCATTCTTCAGTCTTTCCAAAATTTTATTTGCTTTATTTCTTAATAACTGAATCATGTGTACAACTGTGAGCAATGAAGCCAGAGCCTAGGAGGCTAATATGAGAGCAAAATCTCATCTAAGCTTTACAGTAGACTTCTGTGATAATTGCATCCAGCATCATTCACCACCCAGGGAATACTCCATGATTTATCACTTTAATGTATTTCTTCGTTGCCAGTTTTTGTTGAAAGGAAAAAAAACTATGGATTAGCTATTTGACTGACATGAATATGAATATTTCCAGTTAGCTCTGTAGGCTTATGCCCTCTAACACCCTGTGCTGGATCTGGTGTTATTTATCTCTCATGGAAGAATGTATAAATGCAATGGAATAAAATATATCTTGACACATCTGTAGTCCTGCAAGAGCCATGCTTCTGCAAAATGTCTTCCTTAGTGCAAAATAGCTCAAGCCTTTGACTATCATATAATCAAATAATGATATTAGTAAAGGTACAATTTTTTATGCAGTCGAGAATGTCTGTATCTGCTTTTTTTTTCCTCATCTATGCCATACTGGATACTTTGAGGGGTCAGGCAAAAAGTTCTTTTTTTCTGGACTGGAAAGTGGGATGGAAGTAATCACATAAATTTAGCTGGATCACGAGGGAAATTATTTTCTCTCTATTTAGTGCTAGTAAGAACTTGTTTTATTTGTATATTTTGAAAATTGAGGAAAGAAAATTTAAGCAAGTCACTCTGTAAAAGCATGCTACTTTCTTTAAACTTCAAGGTGTTGGCGTTCCTCCTAAGAATAAAGCAGGCACATAAATTTGTGTTGTAATTCTGTAATGGACGTCTCTAGCAGATGGCACATTTTAACAAGGTTGAAAAATCCCTATGGGCTCAAAGAAGGAACAAGGAACATAACAAACATTTCATAAGCAAGTAAATCCAATATATTAAAAAAAAAAAAAGAATTTTTCCAGTAGCCAACTTATATACTGAATGTTTTTATTCTCAGGGGTCTTTAAAAACAAAACAAGCCCCAACCATTTTAAATGTGCTTTAAAAATCATTTTGGTCTCTGCTAGGATGTTTCTCATGAATGTTTTACCACCAATTTCCACCACAGGCATGCTTGAAGAATTCTGTAGAGAATTACTAAAAGTGACAGTGTATTTATATTTCCTAAGGGTTGAGACACAAAAAAAATCACGCCTTCCTTAATTTCCATCAGGACAGCCTCATCCTTGGTGTAACTTCTTAGATGACTAGGAATCTACTTTGCATAAAATGATGCTCTTTTATACAGGGGTGAATCCAAAGTAATTTAAGAAATTTTAGCGGATATACTTGGGTTTAAGACAATATAATTAAGATGACAATTCAGAAAAGTATTTAAGCACAGACATAACTCCATCTCTGTTCGTGCTCAGCTTTAAACACGTGTTTAAATCCAATCACTTAAGTACAGGCTTAAGTATTTTCCCAAATGGGGTGCTTATCTGAATCACAGCCTAGAGTCTAGAGTGACATTCACATTTTATGATATGCTGTATATTTAGGTAATGTAACACTTCACAAGCACTAGAATGGGAAATTTAAACTGGCAGTGATGTTTAAAACAACCTTACTGTTTATTATGAAGACATGGCTTGTGGCTCTGTGCTTAGTGCTCTGTTTTCACTTCTTTTTCTACTCAAAAACAATTTTAATTCTTTTTTCTTTCCCCAGAGAGCTTCAGTTACTTCACCATTATGTTTTAAACTCTCAGTCATTAGGTCTTGACAGCCCAATGAAAGTCGGTGAGGAAAATCAGGCAATATGTGCTATATGCAAAAAATGTACATGGAATTGCAAAGCTCTGTTGGAACACCTTGACAGATATTGAGATACTCTTGTTTCACATCAAACATTTACAAAACTTGAAATACAGAATATGTCTATTTATTTTTTCTCAGACTCTGAACTGAAAGATTTGTGATACCTAAAAATTTCAGATCTCACCCACACATCAGTCTTCATAAGGACTCTTTTGAGAGACTAATCTCTTTAAGAAGAGCAGTCATTACAAGGAAAAGGGTGGGGAACTTGAGAGAAAAAATCTTTTTATATCTATCCTGTGTATTGTCTAGCATGATTAAGTGTGGATATTATTTTAAAATAAATAAGACATATTTATTATCATCAAATCACTTCTTAATATTTCTCAGTAGAGATACCTGTCTTAGGTACCTGGAGGGTCTCTTTTGTCTCTCCAATGACCAGAGAGCAGACATGATCATTGAACTTCATTCCTTTCCCCTTGGCTGAAGATAGGGAAGTTGATTCCCAACCACCCTTGGTGTCTATAATGTTGTCTTCACTATGGACTGATCCATTACTGCAGTAGAGGTATCTCCATTTCCAGACACTTCTAGATTCTCTGAGACCGCAAGGCAGTAGCTGAGAGAGGGTGACATAAATTCATGCTTCATTATGGCATTTATGTAAGAAAGTTTTGGGGTTTTGCATTTATGATTCCTCACTTTTGCTTTCTAAAGCATAGCTGATCAGAAAATAATTTCTTAAAAGCATTCTCAGCTAAAAAATTTCTAAACAAAAACACATGCTTTCCCCCTGGGCTAATGCTTGTTTGACAGAAAACAAAAGACAACCTTCGACTCTGCTTTTCAGCAAACATTTGTTTTGGGGCAAAAAGCAATACATTTTCACTGCTAGACATCTGGGGTTTTCTAGTTATCTGCAATTCATTAAAAGTTCCAGCTACATAAAACTGGAAACAGTAAAAAAATTAAGATATTCCTTGAAAAACTTAACCAAAAGATGAGCTTTCTGATAGAAAATAACTCATTTTTTCTTACTGGCTGTGGTATTCTGTTCTTTGCAAGCACAGCTTCTTGAAATACTGTGCAGTCTTATTCTGAATGAGATTTCCTGGGAGTGTGTAGCTAATTCTGTGGAAACATACCTACTGTGTTCACCTACATCTGTACAGGTATCAGGTTTTCAGGACATGGTCTAGGGGACATGGTGGCGCTGGATTAATGGTTGGACTTGATGATCTTGAAGGTCCTTTCCAACCTAGTGTTTCTGTGATTTCTGTGATCTTGCATAAGAAAAGAAAGTGGGCTGATACTTCTTCACGTTTCAGGCTCTTCATGTTCTCTGTGCCCTCAGTTTCGGAACTGATAGCATTGCTGGTGCCACTACCACAACACTGCAGCTGAATATTCTTGGCTATTTTTGCAATTAGATTTTTGTTTAGATTAATGTCATAGAAGATAATTTCTTCCTTCCCCTGCATTTGAATCTCTTCAAATGACATATATTACAGCCTTCAAGCTATAAAGAACCTACACTAAGGCATTTCTAATGCTGACAGGGGTGTCTCGACGATATTTTAGTAAAATATATTTACTGCCAAACGGCTTTTCGAAGTTAATGGTCCAATGTTAAAAATGGTATCTCATGGTAATTTGAGTTATTTCTGAATTTAGGATGCTTTACTGTGCAAGAATGTAACCTCATCAGAAAGAAATATAAGTTTATATGAGTGGTATCCTGCTTTAGTTTCCAATTTACACCTGCTTGCCCAGTACAACTAGATTTGTTTTGCTGGAGAAACACACAGTGAAATAAAATGATGTTTAAATCCAAAAAGGGTTTTTTACAAACCCATTTTTATTAAAGCTTGCAATATATTTTGCTGGCATTGTATGTGAAAGAGAATGCTCTGGGGTTTCCTTATCCTCTCTTTTAAAAAAAAAAAGTTAGTAATTCAATCCAATAGAGTGGGAAAAAGAAAAAGCACAAAAGAGGCTGCAAAGCTTTGCCTGCCTCATGTGACATAGCACATACAGCGGGTTGTACGACGATGTTGGTAGGACATCCTTTGTCACCTTTCCTTCTCTCAGACTCCAAACTCTCTAGTAAATTTGTCACCTTTTGTGATTTAAGTCATGTTAAAGCACACGATGACTATAAAATGCTGTAAATTTGTCTCCAGGCTGAACTACAGGTTTAGATCAAAGTAAATGCTTGAAGAAGATGTGAAAAATTATGTTCCTTCAGAGAAGGAAAAAACATGCTTTGATCTCTTCTTTTCCACAGTTACAAATCAAGCAAAGTTTTCTGAATTAAACTTTTCCTCTTATTTTTACTCTTTTTGTTCTTGATGTGTGCAAGACTCTGCCAATGTTTGCTGACCTCACAGAAAATGTTTGTTGAACATTGATGGAAAAACTTGACTTCCAGACATCTTAGTTAAGATAGATGCTGGTTTTATTATAAGGTGTACAACACATTTTTTTAAAATGTCACCTTGGGAGATTGTCATATTGCACTAAGAACTTATTCTTGCACTGACAGCTTATCCTTATTCTATTTTTCCTAAGAATGTATTGCAGTAAGAAAGTTAATTACGCGAGCTGAAGGGCAAGATCCAGAGGGAAAAAAGTGAAGGAAGAAATTCTTCCTTAGCTTTTGAGGAAAAAGATAGGCCTAATGTATTAGTTTTCTCTGAGCTGCAATGGTAGAGAAAAGCAGGTAGCAGTGAGAAACAATGCCTGTGAGTGGTTTGGCTAGAGAAACATCACTTATGAAACTTGGTACCTGCTAGTGCTGTTGAGAGTAACTTCCAAACATGTTCAGATAGTCCCCATAAACCAGTGAGCCTTTGGATCATTCCAGTGTTCTGGAAACAAAAGATATAGTTCTTGCCTCCACAGCTGTTTAATATGGCATAAAACAGAGCATGATAAGATTAAAAAACCCAACCACACTTACCTGTATTTCCTACTTGACAACTACTGCTGCCAATATTAACTTCTTATTATTTTATCTACTTCAGCTCTTGGTACTTTCTCTAGTCATTGTCATATATTCATCTTACATATTTTCCTCTTCCTAAGTATTAAATTGACACACTGAGATTACATAAATCCCTCGCCAATGTCTGTCATGGTAGGCCTGATAAGGAACCTAATACTCCAAGTGGGATCTTCCAGGAAGAAGGTTTTTATTTCAGTGAATGCTTCTTGATGGCCAAACAATCCTAACAAGTCACCTGTTGAAACACTTCAGTCTGGTTCCAGGTTTGGGACTGAAAACATTCCAGGACTCTTAATGCCAATCTGATAAATGTTGGAATACATGATATATAAGTTGGAAAGTTTCACTTAACAGGGAGAGAAATTTATATGGCACTTCTGCTCTAGAAGAGTACCTGATGTTGAAGAACTGGAGAGGGGCTGTGAGATTGTCTGGCACCCCATGCAGGAGTTATATAGAATTTCATTGCCAGACCATAATATCTGTTCGGGAGCAATCACAAAGACTATTTTTGACAGTGGAGGAGAATCATGGCCAGCAAGGGAGGAGAAGAAAATGAGAAAATGGGAAAATGAACCAAGAGAAGCAAAGTCAGGTATTAGATGAGATTTGCATCTTCCCCCCTGTATTTAAAAGGATAACTGACAACTTTATCCATTGCAGAAAACTGCAGCCTCTTTGCAGAAGAGTTCACTTTGTTTTTAAATTCTGCCAAGGGACTATGTCTAAGCTTGCAAAGCTGTTTACTGTTTGCCCATCTGGCAACAAGCAAGCAAAACACATGAGTAAGAGAAACATCTTCTCTAGGCCTTCAAGTCAGAGAGAAAATGTCACTTGGTCCAGGAAAGATAATTGAATATGACAAAAACCCAGAACCTCAAAAGTATTTGGATATCTTACGCCACTGTTAAGGTGAGGGTTAAGTTCCTGTGCACCTTTGAAGATTTAGGGAAGATCAGAGGCTTTTTTATTCATAAGACACCTCTACCAATCAGGTACAGGGAGAAAAAAGTTAGCATAGAATTACTGAACTGTGTTAATTATTTATTCTGACAGTATGAACAAGCAATTGAATTGAGACAGTTTGGGAGTCTCTGTTGACTAATAGGGGAGAAATATTCACGAGCTTAAAGGCAAGGAGTGAATTGAGAGTGAGTGTTTATTAATACATGATTGAATTTACTACTCCAAGGAGAAGTTTATTAGTATGTTGTAGCTCTTTGGTCTTCATCTACAGGAAAGGATAATTTGGAAAGGCCTTAGAATTGTTAGGCAGACTCTGAAACGTAAAATCATTAAGACAGTAAAAAGTTAAATGGAAAATCCTGAAGGAGAACGAGTAAGATGTTCATCAATCATCACTCCTATGCAAAGTGTAAACCAGACAAACAGGAAGGAAATAAGGTAACTAGATGAAGGACCTTTTTTTTTTTTTTAATGAAGACTAGAAAGGAATTACACAGAACAAAACATTTATTATCACAGAAAACCAGAAAAACAACAGATTGATCTTGAGCTTGTTTTATTTAGTTTAAATCTCCTGGTTTCAGTATTACGATGACAACTAACTCTTGATGAGTATTAAAAGCTTTGTGAAAACCAAATTAGAAGGCAAAATTTTAATCCTGAAACTCACAGAGGCCAGAAGAAATAAAGGGTAGGCTTCATTTGTCATAACTTTAGCCATGCACAGTATATCTGTCTGAGCTGGTTCCCTGAGCAAGTTATTGTAGGTTCCCTTTGTAATCAGTGGGATGAAATATGCACTGTTGGGTCATAATTCATCTGTTCTGGTTTAGAAGCCCTCCTAGACTCAAATGAATTGTCATTCCTCTTTCATGGACTAAAAAGAGCGTTTAAACAGCTAGCTCAGAGTTACATGTGTTCAGACGAACCCCGCTCCAGATGTTTTGTAAAGGCACGAAAGTCCAAGGAAGAAAACAAAATTTATTTGATTCGAAGTAGAAGGAAGAAAAGAAAAAAAATAATTTTTGGCTTGGATTCCCTTTCTCTTCAGTATTTATGCATCTAATAACCACTGTAGCAATGGCTGTATCCATACCAGTTACCAAGACTGTGTCACTGCTTATTTTTTATCTTGGAGGCCAGCTGGCATTATCTGACAACATCCATGTGTTTCAATTCTTCTAGCCTTCAAAAGAGAGTGGATGTATCCAAATTTCCTATTGGAAATGGTTCCTGGTCTATAATACATCCTAAACTGCACCTGGGAACTATTTGTGAGAACGTTACTTGACCCAGACCAAACCCGTGCCAGGGACCTCTCCGACAATCAGAAATATGGCAAAGAAAGAGATTTGCAGTGCCCATTCCAGGGCGTTGCTTAACCTACTGGTATAGAGGTACCCAATGAAAATCACTTTATAGCACAGCTTTAAGAATTGGGGCTTCAGTAACCTGTAGCACACTTCAATAGAGACAGTGGCAAAAAAATACTTCAATGCATGTTTGATCCACTCCAAGTTGTCTTGTCTCCATTTTCAATAAACTATAAAAAGATATTTGGAAGCTATGAAAGAAAGTGATAATATAGTGATAATGAATGACAGTTGGTGCTGATACAGGGGAATATTTGCTGCGTAACATAAGTATATATGAATAGAGGAGTATATATGAATATAGGAGATATGATCAATGGGAAACGGGCATTAAAGTCATCACCGGCAAATAACTGAAATCAGAGAAGTCCCAAAGAAGAGAAAATGACTACATGGTTTATTTCTGATCACTTAATATAATGACATGAAGCAATCACAACACAGAGATAAGCTTACAGCTTGTCTTTTAAGTCAAGTAGATGATAAATCTGAAGTTCCACGATATTACACATTGGTAGAAGAGTAGCAAGTGGTTCAGTTTAACAATGGGTACGTCCTGAACAATTCACACTTGTATGGGTGGGAACAGGTGGAATAAGAATACCACTAACCTTAACACTAACAAAACACCTAGACTATTTTCAAAATATAGACTTTCAAAGAGAGTGACAAGGTAATTAAAAGCCAGCTTTGGCTCTTGGGGAACAAAAGGATGGTTACCACCAGTCTTTTCCTAGCATCACCATAATTTTAAGTGGTACAATAGGATTGTTGCAAAAGATAAGATTTCTCTATGGAGGAATAGTATTACAATAAAAACAATATTTGAAAATTTTTAAAAAAGGAGAAAATGGTATTACTTAGGAATAGTAGATGTTTATGTATCTTGTGCAACAGAAGTTGCAATGATGTCTACTGTTGTTTGAATCATGCTAAGGGACATTACCTGAGATAACTATGGGAAACTCATTCTTTTCTTGAATAACATCTAGAAACCCACCAGGCTGTCTACCCTAGGACAATTTTAACGGCATGAGATACCTGTCCAGGGGCACCTGAATCAAGATAAAACTTTCTTCGTTCCACTGGTATCAACGGAGGTCAAAGGTGGGATTCAGCTGCTTAAATGCAGGTATCTTGTGCTATTTAAGAAGCCCTGGGACACATTCTGTCTGGCCTCCAGCTTCCAAATCAAAAGGTTATGAAGAGGTCCTGTGTCATTCTGCCCTACGTTTGTCTGTGTGTCAGATGCTCAAAGGTATCTGAAATGTCAGTGGATGTCTTTGCACAACTGGATTTTATCACTAGTAAGCAAGTATAATCAAAAGAGCTTTTCAGTTGTTCAGATGTATTTGTCCATTTCAGGAAGTGCTAGGAATACTTTCATAGATTTCATTGAATTTTGAAAGGGCTTCCATGGACTATGATGAGACCATTAATACTTATCTCCCAGGTGCATACCTACACGGCAAATACTGAAGTTTATATACCTCAATCTGGATCTGAAACCTTCCCCTTTCACTGCATGTCTAAATCAACAAATAAATTCCACTTTCAGGACTCAGTTCAAGTTTCTAAGAGTGTGAATCCTGTCAGACACATTTGGTTATTTTGAATACTCAAGTCCTGGACACCTATGCTTAGACATCTGAATCAATTCCCTAGTGATTTTGGGTAACAGTAAGTATATTGTCAGGTAAGATAAAGGTCTCCAAGCCAGCAGAGCCTCATGAAATTTATTTTGTAAAGGTTCAAGAAACTATCTTGTAAACTTTAGCAATTTTTCCCTTAGAACTTGTGGAGGCCAGGGCAGGCCCCAGAGGATGGGAGTAGGGCAAACATAATACTTATCGTTAAATAGCAACAAAACCCAGAATAATCCAGAAACTTATAGACCAGGTAACCTAACTGTGAAAGTCACAAAGATAGAGAAGATTGTTGGACAATCACTTTGCAAAGACTGGCGGGATAATAAGGTGATAAAAAACAGCTAACATGTCAAGAACAGGTCACATCCAACCACTCTAATATCCTTCTCTGATGGAGTAGAAGCGTAAAGTTTGATGTAAAGGCATATAAAAAAATTTATCTCAGTGTTTCTTGTATTTATTTTCATTTTCCCATAAATAATGGATGCCAGATTATTAGTCTCTCTTTGTGTGCTTTTTATGTCTTGCATGTGGCAAATGCCTCTATGTAATGTGTGGTATATTTCCTAGGAAAATGTCATATTGTTAACTGACACTCTACAGTAATTGTCATACCTTGGCAAGAATGATATGTGGCATATGTCCCAGAATTTGTGGTGGAAGTATTGCCACCATGAGAAATTACTCATGTTCTTGAGGGATTCCCCCTTCTTCATAGAATCATAGAATAATTTGGGTTGGAAGGGAGCTTTAATGGTCGTCTAGTCCAGCCCCCCTGCAATGAGTAGGGACATCTTCAACTAGATAAGGTTGCTCAGAGCCCCGTCCTTATGAATCACAGTTCTACATTTGTGTCTATCATGGTCAATATTTCTCAGATAATCACACTCTGCACTGATGCATTGATGCCATCAGCCTGATTTCCCCAATATTCTACACTGGTACTCAGAATGCAGTAAAACATTAAACTACACTGATGTAAAAAAGATATGGGTCAGGCTCTTCACTTACAGAAAAAAACCACTAGATTCAAAAACCCTTTTAGATTAAAAAGAAGCTTTCACTAAAATGACTTATGAAGACCCAAAGTCCTTAGGATCTTATATGAAAATGATTGACTAGTATTTTTGAAAGCCCAAGGCTACACTTTTAATGCTTTTCTGCTAAAGATGTTATAAGGCAAATGTCTACAGTGTTTGACGACTTCTTTTTTCCCCAGTAATATCATAGTGGACTTTTTGGTATGGACTCCTAATCATAATATTTCATTACATGAAACTTTCACTGAATGATAAGTAATTCAGTAAAGATTTCAGTAAAGATGTATAAATACTAAATAAGCTTGGTGCACTCATCTTTCTCTAAATATAGATCGTCAGTACTTTCTCAGCTTTTTCAGTTTAAAATAGTTCTCTGGCAAATTGGTAGGGTGACATTGATGAAGTTGAGCATAAATCACATTTTGAAAGTATTTAAGGGAAAACTGCCAAATGTTAATATGTCTACACATGCATACATAGCAGTATTTTTTAAAAATGCCTTTGAGGTAGATGGAGAAATAATTTAGATGTCTATCAGCCAGTTTAGAAGTCTACATACGTTTTTAATTGCCTTTGTAATGTTATGAGGGCCTAAAATCTCTACATTGTCTCACCTACAGTTAACAGTCTGAAAATTAGATTTCTAGACTCCCTCAATAGTCAGTGATGTGATGCAGGTGTTCCCAGAGGACAATCCATCCCACAATTTTAAGACCCAATTAATAATTATTTTGTCTAAAGAGGAAGCTCAGGTGCCTATCTTTGTTTTGGTGTCTTTGAAGAGTAAACAAGAAATATCGGGGCATTCCATATACAACCTTGCAGAGAAAAGAGCTGGGAGTGGGAACTGAGGGAACATTGGACTAGTTGTTTCCCATTTTACTTAATTATGGACTGGAAAATTGAACATGAACAGGCTGAGCATGTAAAATGTTAGATTAGGACTGCATGTATTAAGGAATCTAAAATGCATGTGAAAGTTATTGGGTTTTATTATTACTGAGGCTGTTCTCTGACAGAGAAATGTCTGGGTTCTTCCTACAGTCCTCTAAATATTTCTTTGAAGTTCTTTTCAAAGCTGCTTTGAAAAATCTATCAAATTACAACTAAGCACCTAAGGATTTTCTATAGAACAACTTCATGGATTTGAAAAATTCAGGTTCAAGGTGGGGAGTCTTAGTCTGAAAAACTTGGATCTAACTCTCCATCTTTCTCTTGCCAAAATGCTAAAAAAAAAAAAATTACTTTGACATAAAGTGTTCAATTCAGCAGCAGAGGACTTTTTTAGACACTTGGGAAAAAAAGCAAAGCAAAGGAAAAAAACCTGTATTAACAAATGATGAAAAGCATCCCCTTCCTGTCAGTTGATCAATGGAAAGAGCAGCTACACCTGTTTAAATACAGATCCAGGGTTAATTCTCCTGTCTGCCTCAGAGCATCTGTGCCCACTTAGTTCACAGTCCTGCACAGTCTGCATATCACCATGCAATAGGAGTGCTGGGGGTGAGGCAGTGCCTGAGTAGGCACCATTATTCTGCCATGAAAATATTTGTTGAATCAGTGATTGAATTGAAATGTCACTGGATTCAGTCCCAGGTGGGTGACATAATCCCCAAACAAGACAGTCATTCTTGGTTCTCTCACTTTGTCACATCTCACATTTCATCTAAAAGGCACCTTTGAAGCCAACTCCTAAGAACAAGGGAGGAAAGAACTATGTGTTTCTACAAAAAACCCCCCACATTAGTTAGTTACATCTGTACTCTATACATTTACAGCAGACCAAAACCAACCTTTATGGTACAAGACAGCTACCAGAGTAAAATATAATGGCAACAATTCAGTCAGCTACCTGAAAGAATAAGGAGATGAAAAATTTTCCCACCAAGATTCCTCATTGTTCCAAATCTACTCTCAAATATGCCTAAAACACTCTTGTGGATGGTGAATATTTACCGACAAGGATAAAGTAATTCATCTTCATTAGTAGAAAATAAGAGGTGGACGAGAAGGATTACAGAGACATGATGCGATAATTCAAGAGCAGTGATAAAAATTGCTAAGTATAACCACAATAAAAACTATAACCTCGTTTTGATTAGCTGCATCTTCAAGTAGATATTCAAGTTAAACTGTGCCTATGCAGGTTAGAACATGTATCCAAGGTCCTTCTTCAAGGGATAGTATTTATGGGATAAATTACTGTGTGAACAAGTTCCCCAGCTAGCAAACACGAAACAATGGTCAAAGCAGGACCGTTGCCTTCAGTAACTTCTATGCCCACATTTTACAGTTTGTGTGATTCACTCTTGTAACCTAAGAACTTAAAATTGTTACTTGCTTTGAACAAAACCCTATTATTTCCATCAGAATCTTGTCTTCTGTTTAAACCAAGCTCAGGGCTAACTGATCAGTATTAAGATTTTGCATTTGCAGACAAAAATAAACATCACAGAAGAAGTGCACTCATTCACAGCAAGACTTGGGATCGTGTTTCCTGACAAGCTGCAAGAATCAACAGCTTAAAATTAGCTGAAAATCTAATTTTCAGACTGATAACTGTAGGTGAGAAAACATAGAGATTTTAGGCAATCATAACATTTAAATCTTGGAGAACAAGTCTTACGAAGAGCAGCTGAGGGAGCTGGGGTTGTTTAGTCTGGAGAAGAGGAGGCTGAGAGGAGACCTTGTCGCTCTCTACAACTACCTGAAAGGGGATTGTGGTGAGGTGGGTGTTGGTCTCTTCTCCCAAGTAACTAGTGATAGGACAAGAGGAAATGGCCTCAAGTTGCGCCAGGGGAGATTAGGATTAGATTGGATATTAGGAAAAATTTCTTTACTGATAGAGTGGTCAGGCATTGGAACAGGCTGCCCAGGGAGGTGGTGGAGTCACCATCACTGAGGTGTTCAAAAAACATGTGGACATGGCACTTCAGGACATGGTTTAGTGGGCTTGGTGGTGTTGGGTTGATGGTTGTACTTGATGATCTTAAAGATCTTTTCTGACCTTAATGATTCTTTGATTTTATGAATCACTGCAGTGGGAGTCACCAAGTGCCAGGGGACACTGAGCACCCTTCTACAAGTGAGTAGATACTGGAGAAGAAGAAAGTTACACCTAAACAAACAAATCCGTGAAAAATATTTGAGAAAGGTCTCTCAATTGCCTGTGATAAAAGAAAGAGAAAAAGAGATAAAAGGGACAATATGAGAAGGAGCGTTTTGTTTTCTGTTCTACTTCATTCTTACCTGAAAGCCCAGGAATCAGACAGAGAGGAGTTATACAGGCACACCCTGCCTTCATCTGGGCTGCTGGCAAGTCTGCTTAGACACTCCACCTCCCGTTCTGCTGTTCCAGAAGTAATAAAATCTGCCATCATCATTTTGCTAGTGCCAAAGGCAAAGAAGAGTTTTCTGCAGAATCGTTTGTGAGAAAATTAATTAATGACAGGCTTCTTGGCAGTTTGCAACCATAATATTTATATGAACTGCTGACGCCATGCTTTTATTCCCTGCTAATCAGATATTGCTCTCTTTATTATGCAAGGGCATCTCTTCTAGCTATTGTTGGCATGGAGAAGGCAGACTTCCAAACAGTAATAACTCAAGTCCACAACAACTTCCAGTTCACATCGGCACATACTTTTATAAGGTCTCAGAATACTTCATGGAAACAACCCCAACACATAATAGTCAAAATGTGGCAACCTGCCTGATCACTTCATGGTGTGGAAATCCAGCTTTGCCAGCTGTCTCCTTGGCTTCAGTACAAATCCCTATCTCATCAAAGGAGCCAGTTCCTAGGAGATAATCCTGATCTTTATTTACAAACACTTGGACTCATCCCACCTGACATAACTGAGTTGTCCACAATCTGAAGTTCTGTCTTCTCAAGCTCCCTCTAAATCAATGGAAGGAGACAGATACCTGTAGATCTCCAGATAAACAAGCTAGGTTGTCCTAGACTTGAAGGGGGAGGTGGATAATATCAGGCTTGCACGTGATCAGCTGTGGGATGACACACAAAGGTTAGAGGGATGGGGTGCCAGTGAGGGCTCTCAGCTTGTTGCTCTGATATGTGCTGGGTAACACTGCAGCACACTTGAAGTCTTATGGAGACAAGCCAGAGGCTCCCGAGGTAATAGGAGCCAACTGGGAAACACCAGTTAAATACCTCAAAGGAATTAAGGTGTGTTCCTCCAAGAAGATGACATGGCTGACAATCCAGCTGAAGTGCCTCTACACCAAGGCATGCAGCACGGGCAGCAAACAGAAGGAGTTGGAAGCCACTGTGCTGCTAGAAAGCTGTGACCTAGTTGCCATTACTGAAACTTGGTGAGATGAATCCAATGACTAGAGTGTGGCTATCAATGGCTACAGGCTGTTCAGAAAGGACAGGAAAGGAAGGAAGGGCAGAGGCATTGCCCTCTACATCAAGAAATGGATAGAGTATGAAGAGCTGTCTCTGAGGAATAACAACAAGCATGTCAAAAAACTTATGGGTAAGAATCAGAGACTGAGCCAATAAAGGGAACCTTGTGGCTGGTGTCTACTACAGACCTCCCAATCAAGGGGAGTCTATTGATGAAGCCTTCTTACTCCAGCTACAGGAGGCATCGCACTCACAGGCTCTCATCCTGCTGGGTGACTTCAACCATCCCGACATCTGCAACCCACCCCGACATCTGCTGAAAAATGAATACAGGGAGCCGTAAGCAATCCAGGAGACTCCTGGAATGCATTAAGGATAACTTCTTAAGCAAGGTAAATAGACAGCCCTACCAGAAGGGATGCCATACTGGACCTGTTGGTCACAAATGCAGCTAAGCTAACTGGTGATGTCAAGATTGGAGGCAGCCTGGGCTGGGCTGCAGTGATCACACACTGGTGGAGTTCGCAGACCTGAGGGATATGGGGCAGGTGAAGAGTAAAGTCAGGACCCTGAATTTTAGGAAAGCAAAATTCCATCTCTTCAAGGAGCTAGTTAGTAAGACCCCCTGGGAAACTGCCCTCAGGGAGAAGGGAGCATAACAGAGCTGGCAGATCTCTAAGGATGCTTTCCATAGAGTGCAAGAGTTCTTGATCCCTGGGTGTAAAAAATCAGGAAAGGAAGGCAAGAGGTTGGCATGGCTGAGTTGAAACCTGCTGGGCAAACTAAAGGGCAAGAAAGAAATGCACAGGCAGTGGCAGCAGGGACAGGTATCTTGGCATGAGTATAGGGACGTTGCCCAGTTTTGTAGGGATGGGGTCAGGAAGACCAAGGCACAGCTGGAGCAGAACATGGCAAGGGACGCTAAAAAAAATAAGAAAGACTGCTGCAGGTATGTCAGCCAGAAAAGGAAGATGAAAGAAAGCGTACCCCCCTTGATGAGCAAGCCTGGCAAACTGGTAACAACAGATGAGGAGAAGGCTGAGGTACTCAATGAATTCTTTGCCTCAGTCTTCACTGGCGATGTCACTTCCCACACCTCTCAAGGGGATGGGGAAGAGAGACAGTGACTGGAGGAGCAAAGTCCCTCCCACTGTAAGAGAAGATCAGGTTTGAGACCACCTGAGGAACCTGAACATGCACAAGTCTATGGGACCTGATAAGATGCATCCCAGAGTCCTGAGGGAATTGGTGGATGTAGTTGCCAAGCCACTCTCCATGATATTTGAAAAGTCCTGGCAGTCAGGTGAAGTCCCAGCAGACTGGAAAAAGGGAAACATTGCACCCATTTTTAAAAAGGATAGCAAGGAGGACCCTGGGAACTACTGACCTGTCAGCCTCACCTCTGTGCCTGGGAAGATCATGGAGCAGATCCTCCTAGAAGCTATGCTAAGGCACATGGAAGACAAGAAGGTGATTTGGGACAGTCAGTATGGCTTCATCAAGGACAAGACCTGCCTGAACAACCTAGTGGCCTTCTGTGATGGAGTGACCACATCAGTGGACAAGGGAAGAGCTACCAGTGTTGTCTATACGGATTTCTGTAAGGCCTTTGACACAGTCCCCCACAACATCCTTCTCGCTAAATTGGAGAGATAGGGATTTGATGGGTGAACTGTTTAGTCAAAGAGGAATTGGTTGGATGGATGCATCCAGAGGGTAGTGGTCAATGGCTCAATATCCAGATGGAGACTGGTGACAAGTGTTGTCCCTCAGGGGTCCGTATTGGGACCAATACTGTTTGATATCTTCATCAGTGACACAGACAGCAGGATCGAGTGCACTTTCAGCAAGTTTGCAGACGACACCAAGCTGAGTGGTGCGGTTGACATTCCTGAGGGATGGGTTGCCATCCAGAGGGACCTGGACAAGTTCAAAGAACGGGCCCATGTGAACCTCATGAGGTTCAACAAGGCCAAGTACAGGGTCCTGCACATGGGTCAGGGCAACTCCCAGTAGCAATACAGGCTGGGGGATGAAGGGATGGAGAGCAGCCCCATGGAGAAGCACTTGGGTGTCCTGGTGGATGAGAAGCTGGACAGTGTGCGCTCACAGCCCAGGAGGCCAACCACCCCCTGGGCTGCATCCAAATAAGTGTGACCAGCAGGTCAAGAGAGGTGATCTTGTCCCTCCACTCCACCCTGGTGAGACCCTACCATCAGTACTGCATCCAGCTCTGGAGCTGTCAGCACAGGAAAGGCATGGACCTGTTGGAACGGGTCCAGAGGAGGCCACAAAAATAATCAGAGACATGAAGCACCCCTCATCTAAATAAAGACAGAGAGTTGGGGTTTTTCAGCGTGAAGAGAAGGCTCTCGGGAGACCTTATTGGAGCCTTCCAGTACTTCAAGGGGGCTTAGAAGAATGATGGGGACAGACTTTTGAGCAAGGCCTGTAGGGATAGGAAAAGGGGTAATGGTTTTAAACCAAAAGAGGGTAGGTTTAGACCAGATATAAAAAAGAAATTTTTCACAGTGAGGATGATGAAACACTGGCCCAGGTTGCCCAGAGAGGTGGTAGATGCCTCATCCCTGGAAACATTCCAGGTCAGGTTGCACTGAGTGCACCTTAGACGATACTAAGCTGGGGAGGTGTGTTGATCTTCTTGAGGGTAGGAAAACTCTACAGTGTGATCTGAACAGGCTGGATCAATGGGCCAAGACCAGCTGTGTGAGGTTCAACAAGGCTCAGTGTCAGATCCTGCACTTGGGTCACAACAA
>NW_010538182.1:0-10226 GCF_000687285.1 Phaethon lepturus | reverse complement strand
GGTCCCTTCCAACCCAAAGTTTCTATGATTCATGCAAATTTTCAATGTCAGGACTGTATACAATATTTCACATTTTAATTTAGTATGGCAGGGATGAAATTTTCTCCAGAGTGACTTGCAGTTTTTTATTTTTTGTTTGTGTTTAGATAGACATGAACACCATCAGATAAACAAGGAAAAAATGAAATCTCTTCAGTTATGATTTCTGAATATCTTGAACTGAATCCTGTGTATTTGAGATACTTTATTTTATTTTTAATAGTACATTCAAGGAAAGGATAACACATATTTTTACATGTTCTTGGAGCTTCCAAATTCACAAGAGGGTATATTTCCCCCCTCACTGCTTCTATATATATTAATGCAGATATGAGTTATCCATTAGCATGAACAATAGAATTTTATGGCAACTACTGAGGCACAGCAAGTCTGAGTGGGTGGTGAGGAAAGAATAAACAGTGACTTTCCAGTGGGAGTTTGAAAAAGCTGATGAGCGGTCTGCCTAGAGATAGACATCTCATCTTTTCTGCTGTATTCAGACTCATAGACTAAACATCTAAAATAATACACATCACCAGAACACTGTTGAAGGTTCCAGTGCTGCCCTTACTTGCTGTAAGGCACATACACATTGATGTTTGTTTTATAGGTAGGAGAATTCTGCAAACTTAAAATGCAAAGCAATATGCAGTCTGGAAGAGTAACTGCAATGGCCACTGAAGTCAAAGAGAAACAAGAGAGACTACTTTGGTCAGAGAGGTCAATTTGAGACTTTGGGAGGGCAAACGGAAGCTGAAAATGTAGTGCAGAAATATTTTGAAATGCATGTTTTTACTAACTGTCAGAATAATTATTTTTAATTCTCCCTTACTTTTTCCCACCTTTTTTCTTCCCACTATTTGGAACTTTCTGAAAGCATGAAATGGCTGTGCAGATTTTCCAGGAGTGACTTCAATAACTTCTTCCTTCAATACATTTCTCTATGTTTTTAATCAGCTCTAATGCATAGCAACTGCTACGGTGGGCAAGTGAATAGCAGTAGGGGACAAAGGAGTGTGAGATACAGTAGAAAAAAAAGGAAAAGGAAAGAAAATTCTAAAAAAGACAAAAAAGAGAATAAATTATATATTCCAAAATCTTACTGATAAGTACACATGGAAAAGTTTTACATCTGATTAAGAATGGATGAGGGCTCAGTTTTCATAGAAACATGGAAATTCCTGGCTCATGAAGTCTAATCTTCTGCTACTGGAAGAAACTTGCTTGCTTATAAGGTTCCTTGAGCTTCACTGTGCAGTGAATAAGTCATGTGGTGGCTATACCAAGAAAATATCCTTCTGGATCATCATGACTGGACTTATTTATCCACTCAGTACCTGGAGTGGTGAGAGCACTAGTGCATACAACCTTTTCTGCTTCCCATATCCTTCCAATGACACAAATGCTGGCACAGTGGCCAGGAGCTTCCCATGGAGGCAGGATTGGTAAGGAAGGAGATAGACTTAAACCTAGAAGGTTGTCTATGCTTTGGGCTATTCCTGTGGGTGTATCAGGAGGCATAGATAGAGACATAAAGGTGTCCCCTGTACCCAGATATCCCTTGGAGGGGAGCTTTGGAAAACCCTGGAAGAAGTAATATAGTCATAACCCCAGACGTAAATTTTGATCTGAGTAGTTAGCTGTATAGTCAAGAGTCTTCCTAAAACCAACAACTGGCATATAGCTTTTAACGTTAGTAACAGGGTTTTATCATCCAGCCCTGAGGTGACATTTTGATAGGAAAACACAAAAGAAAATAATTGTTCTTTTTAATATTAAACAGTATTCTTCACAGCATTTCAATTCATTTAAAGAAAAGAGCAAAAATCAATGTTCTCGTTTTTGGACAGGAAAGCCAAGGCACAGAAAAGTGAAATAGCTTGTCCTAGTTTGTGCAGAAAACTGAGTGATCCCTAGTGATCATTAAGAAGAATCCAGCCTGTTCTTGGCTAATGAGGCCAAAATAGAAGATGTTCTGGATGTGGCTGAGACAAGATCAGACACACTTTGTGAAAGTGAAAAGTTTGCTGGATATTATACCATGTTCAATTCAGTGGTGTGGCAGAAAAAGCAAGAAAAGAAATCCCTGCTCTGGGGATATTCGTTAAATTAGGACTGTGCATTGCTTTCAATAATTAATGGTTGGGATATATTAGAAAAAAGTGCGGTCAATTTACAATCAGCCTAATCTAACAGTTCAACCTTAAGGTTATGCACCAGTCTAGACTGATGTACTGTAAGTTTGTTTAATTAATGTGAAACTTTTTTATTTATGTTCTCCATATCTGCACTTGGTGGAATTAGTAGAGAATTCTATTAAGCTGTGACTTTGCGAATATAATTTGATGGCTCAGCATCTCAGTGTGCCTAGTTTTCACTGTTTGTTCTGCTTTATGATTTGACATGATCAGTCAGATCTGAGATTTATAATTATGCAGTGTAGAAATAGACTTTAAGATTTCAAGTCCCCACAGTAAAAGCTAGTGGGTATGTAATTAAGAACGAGAAAAAAAGGTTGGCCTACTTTTTCTGTTTAGTCTAAACTTCTGATTATCTATGTTTATTTCTTTCTATTGATCTATTTATTTGCCTATCCAGTCTGTCACTAATAATCTTAACCTTATTTTGCATTGATTGATCATTTAAACTAATTTCTAGCCTGAGTGCTGGTAATTTAATAATGTGAGCCAATTAGGAGTTAAATAGAATCAATAAACTGTGACATCGGTGAGAGAAACATTGAAGTATCACTGCCTCATTATCCCTTTCAGCATTTTATATCAATATTTTTAGAGCTGAAGTCAACCAAAGATAATACTGATACTAGGAAAACAATTCATAACATGTTGTTACAGTTTAGCTATCAAATTTTTCCAGCTTCAGATAATAAAACAAAGAAAAGGCTGTTATTTGTTTAACCTCAGCAATGACTCTTCATCTAATCAACACCCTGTATGGGAAAAGATGTGTTTGACTTCTCACTCCCACTTTCATCATATTGGTGATCCTTGTGTCCCAACTGTTCTGCCCTTCATGTCTATTTCAGTAGTAAAAAAAAAGCCTGGTTATCTTCTTAGCTCACAATCCCACAACTCAAATCAGTGTAATTCATGGAGAAATCACCATTTTGCTGAGAGTTTGAAATGTTTCCCCCAGAGAAAATTTGGAAAAGCAGCATTTCTGATACTGGAAATATCAGAGAAGGTGTTGGATGGAAAAGAGTAAAATGGATGATTCATGATAACTTCACATAATCACATACTTCCTCCACTTGACGTATGGTTATAGTCATGGTTTCATCTCATAGGTGCATACAAATATTGATTTCGTTAAGAAACCAAATGGAGCTGATCCTGTAGTCATGTGCCTTCAGCTAGCTCACATGCCTTCATAAGATTTTCCCTTTCAAAGGGCAAGTGTTCACTACTCCATCTTTTGTGGAACACCTCTTGCCAATCCCTGATTCACAGAATGAATCACAGAATGGTAGAGGTTGGAAGGGACCTCTGAAGATCATCTGGTCCAACACCCCTGCCAAGGCAGCATCACCTAGGGCAGGTTGCACAGGAACACGTCCAGTCAGGTTTTGAAGGTCTCCAGAGAAGGACACTCCACAACCTCTCTGGGCAGCCTGTTCCAGTGCTCCGTCACCCTCACAGTAAAGAAGTGTTTCTTCCTGTTGAGGTGGAACTTTCTGTGTTTATGCCCATTGGCCCTCATCCTATCACTGGGCACCGCTGAAAAGAGACTGGCTCCATCCTCCTGACAGCCACCCTTCAGATATTTATAGACATTGATAAGGTCCCCTCTCAGCCTTCTCTTCTCCAGACTAAACAGCCCTACGTCTCTGAGCCTTTCCTCATACGAGAGATGTTCCAGGCCCTTAATCACCCTCGTAGCCCTCCGTTGGACTCTCTCCGAAAGTTCCCTGTCTTTCTTGAACTGGGGAGCCCAGAACTAGTCACAATACTCCAGATGAGACTGCACTAGCACAGAGTAGAGGGGGAGGATAACCTCTCTCAACCTAGTCACACTCTTCTTAATGTACCCCAGGATACCATTGGCCCTCTTGGCCACCAGGGCACATTGCTGTCCCATAGATAACATTGTCTACCAGGACTCCAAGGTCATTCTCCATGGAGCAGCTTTGCAGCATGATTCCTCCAAGGAGACCAAAAGCAAACCAAACACACAGAAAACAGTTTCATATCCTGAAAGAAGCAAGATTGTGAGGTATGTTCGGGGATTATAGAATCATAGAATCTTTGGGTTGGAAGGGACCTTTTAAGATTATCTAGTCCAACTCCCCTGCAGTGAGCAGGGACATCTTCAACTAGACCAGGTTGCTCAGAGCCCCACCCAACCTGACCTTGAATGTTTCCAGGGATGGGCATGGTATTTGTAAGACTCTCCTGCTAAGCCTGGTACGTATCATTGGGAAAGGAATGGTGGCAATTGCTTGCAAAGCGATCCTTCCCTCTTTACTGAATACCTTTGTGGAAAATCTATGTTCCTATCTGTTCCCTGTGTATCGAAATGAACAAATAAATATACAGTAATACATGAAAACCTGGCAGAATCTGAAATCTCTTAGGTTTTCTGTTACATTTTTTATCTCCCTTTTATTCCTAGATTAAAAGTTTCTTTGGTCTGTCCATTGTTTGTGTTAGATGAATTATAACCATGGTTTCCCATAGGTTTGTGTACAATTTCTTGTTCCTGCCTCTGGATGGTGACAGATACATTCTGCTAAGCCAAGAGCTGGACCATACATAAGTGTTAATAGCATGCATTAGCACTGTTGTAAGCTGCTTATTTACTTCCCTGTAAACCCTATCAGATGTTGCTTTCTTCTTTTGGAGTTTATTTTGCTTCATTTTATTGCCTTCCTGATAAATCAATCCTAGCAACAAAACACAGATTATTATGGTTTTAAGACATAAGCTTCTGTGAAGGTGCTCAATACTGTCTATGTGCCATTGAGCAGCCAATATAATCCTTCCTCTAAAATCTTTGTAATTCTTTGTAATCCTCTTCCTAAATTCTACTTTTCCAGAAGGATGGACAGTGTAGTGGTAATGGCCTGCCCCTCACTAGGTTCTGATTTAGGGTTGTTAGCTCTGTCTGCAAATATCCCGTCTTTGTGCCAGAATAGATTAGCTATACTGGCTGCTATGTAAATCCAGATGTTTGCCACATGAATAATTCTTAGTCTGCTTGAAAGCCCATGACACAGAAGGGGAAGGATACTACATGCCAAATAACAGCCTACTGGAATTCTGCTTGCTAATTACTTCATTTTGAGGGAAGAGGCTAATGTGCAGCAGCCAGGCCCACAGGTATTTACATACCAGCTCTCACATCAGTATCTGCACAACACAGCCATCTCCTGGCTTCAATACTTTTACGTTGGTTCTTTTTTGAGTTTCAGCTGTCTGAATTGTGAATGGGGTGAACAGAATAAGTGAAAGGCACAGCAGCAACATAGCAGTCTGAGCCAAAGCAATACATGCCTTTACACCCCTCAAAAAACCCCAAACCACCAACCCACCCAAGAGCAAGTGATTAAGGCAACATTTTAACAGTTGACTTAATTGTCAAAAAGCAGTCAAAAAGGCAAAGACAGCACTGGACTGTATGAGTATTTTTAAAAATCTGTTGTAAAAACAAAAAACTAAATCAAGGGGCAATAAAGAGTTCATTGATATTATTTAGTGGAGGAGTGGGAAGACTCTCCACAAAAGTAATATAGGATGACAGGGAGGGTTTAGTCTGTTAATAAAAATCTATATAAGAATGTCACTAAGACTAACACGGTCCATCTGTCCTCCTTCTTTCCTATTCCAATGACAAGGAAGAGAGCTTTTTAAACAAAACAGGAAAGTTCTTCTCCCTCTGTCCCCCATCTGTGCAGTTTATAAATACCCAGCTGCAGAGTATCTGGGAAAATAGTCTAATTTTTTCACGAGTGTTTTCATTCATGTGCCAGAACCACATGTACAGTTGGACTTACTATGACCAAACTAAGAGCTTCTGGCCCTCAGATTTCTGGCATACAGGTTGATTTAGAGGTAATTAGACAGTACACAGCAGTGTTTGACCCTCTTTTCTAAAGTTTCTGGATTTGTATTTGTACAGTATTCACCTATTGTGAAAATTGGTTTTCATGGTTTCCTAAAGGATTGCCACAGAGACCTTTGGAGGAAATACTAATGATCATTATCATCCTGATTGAATGAACAAGCTCATTGGTGAGAAACAGTGACATCAAGGAGTGATGGTAGTGAAGAGACAAATTTTAATGAAAAAACTTTTAAAATGAACTGCATCTCTAATTCCCTCTCTGCATATTTTTGCCTTCTTAAGCTCTCTTGAATCACGGGATGGTCAGTATTCACCATTTGAGGGAAGAACCCCAGTAAGCTGCAGTTTTCTGAGACTGTTGTATAATCAGCTGAGTTTACATATACAAGCACAAAAAATTTGTTTCACATTTCTTCTCTAATAATCAAACATCTTGCAAAGCATCTCAGATTCAGATTCCAAGCAAGAAAAGAGTTTAGAGAACAGGAAAGAGGGACAGAAACAAAGGTTGTTCTGGAGGGAATACAAATTCTAAAGATGGAAAACTTGGAAAAGTACAGCGAAAAAGTAACAGTAAGCAGATGATAGTTCCCCTTACATAGGAATGAGAAAAAGGAAAGTGGAATCTTTACATATGTTGCAAATATACACAACTTTTTCCTTTGTTGCTTTTTGGGGGGTTTATTTGGTTTTGGTTTTTGGCGTTTTTTTTTTTTCTTTTTAACATGGAGAAAAAAAACCCCAGTAAATTAAACTAATACATAACTTAATTTGGGGGAGTTGCTGTTTATTTTTTAATCACAACCTATTCCACAAATTGAAAATCAATGTAGCTCAAAATAAGCCCTCCATTTGCAGATATATAATCTATACATTTTTACCTTTTGTCTGGATTTAAAAGCTAGATCAATGAAATAAATTTTCTTTAAGAGCAAATGAGGGTGGTCCATTTCCCTTCATCCTGAATCAGTTATTATTTTAATTTCTTTCTCATGTAAGCTTCTTTTTACATTATTTCTAAAGCTTTCTGTGAGTAGGTTTGCAAAAAATGAAATAAAGTATCTGGAGAGTCCACTAATGAAGTTCATTCATTAATGATAAAAGCATTGGATTAAGACCCTTATATCAGTGGAGTTTCCTAATAATACTCAAAATTTCTTCCAAACATTTCTTTTTTTGATTATTTTGTTCAGAATTTTTGTTTATATTAAAAAAATCTTTTGATTTAATTTCATTTTGTTACTGCTACATAATTCTCTTTTTGTTCTTCATTTTGAATTTTAGTTTTCTCTATGTTAAACTTAAAAGAAAACCACACTTATTTAACTGCCAGCTCTTCAGAGCTTAGAAACTAAACTCCCTTGGAAACTAAAAATTTATGTAAGGATAATGGATTTCTGTTATTTGACAACTCAGCAATCTAATTTATATAGTGACAGATACAGTTCTGATTAGATCTAAATTTATGATTGGTTAAAATTTCATTTTACAAGAATAGATTAGCGATTAAATATCAAATTATCTGTAGATTTTTGTATTTTGATTTATTCATCATTCCACAGATACAGATAATAAAAAGAAAATAATTTCAATAACTTGTTTAAAAATTAAAAGAAAATTACATATTGAAAAACAATCCTGCATTTTGCATAGGGCATGTTTAAACTGGGTTATAAAATATTACATATCTAATCTCTCAGACAAGAAGATCCTGGTGGTTATACCCAGTTTATTCAAACTCAGTATTTGAAGATGGTATAAAAGCATTTGGAGTACCTATGTCAACCCCTCCACACAGCATGGGCACTATCATTGGCATCAGCTTTGTATAGAAATGCAGCTGTTCTCCATCCCTTGAGTCAGTGCTTTGTGGAGGATCTGTAAGACTTTCCCAGGCTGTACGCGCTGGGCTGCAGTGTGCTGAGAGATATCAGTGGTGCATCTAAGAAATCTATTTTCTCTCCTGCAAAGTCAAAGCACTCCTGTTAGGTGCTGTGAGGAAGAACAAGCTGGGCTGGATTCATCCTGCAAAGATGATAACATCCTGCTTCATGATGGGGAAAGAAGAAATAGGACTGATAAATTAGCAAACTAAGCTGGGAACCTTGGGGGAAAAAAGAGTAAAAATGGTTCTTTCTAATATAGAAGGAAACAAATAGGCAGTTCCTATACCAGCTTTTGGATTTTTTTGTATTTTCAGTGTCCTGTTTGATCCTGTTTGATTTGATCAAGCCATTAGTTCCTTTTAAAGGAATAACTGTGACTGAAGGTGCAGCTTGTGCACAGGTTTGATGGTGTTTTGCATTTTAAAATTTTCCACCACACTGTCACAATTTTAAAGTTTATTAGCCCTCCCAGGGCCCACTTCCTCCAAGATTGAGCAATTTGTCAAAAATATTTTTGCAGTGATAATCCTTCTAGATTTATGCTCTCAAAATGCAGTTCACCACTTGGACTGAGGTTTATACAAGGATTAAAAAAAATTTCAGATAAAATTATGATGTAATGTAAAAACTGCAATTTCTGATTTGGATATGCTTTCCTTGTTGCTGTTTATTACTAGCAATTCTCTCTTTCCGCAGTTACAAATGTGTGTGTTATTTTCTTTTGTTTTCTACATTTCAATATGGTACTATTAGTGTTGTAAGTTTTGATTAAAAAGTGAGTAGTTTGTGCAAGGGGAAATTTCTCGGAAAGTATCACTTTAATTCACACAGCTTGCACACTCATGGAGTCCTTTCCAATATGAGTTCTATCTAGTTCTCTCTCAGAAATATTCACAGAAAGCACTCCTTCTTACTTTTAAAATCTGACCCCAGGGTCCATTAGCCTTATTGTCTCACCAACACTATTGCATGGGGATCTTTGTAACCCTGAAAAGCACTGTCATGGTAATGCTCGTTTCTAAATAGTAAGGGGCAGTCATTTTTTTGAAATGAACACCAGAATATGTATTTTTTACATTCTTTCATAAATCAGTCATGAGGGTGTTTTGCTCAATTTTTCCCAAAAATGTTCCTTTTTAACAGAAATTAGCATTGAAGCATGGAGAAGGAGATAAAACCAGGCTCACTAGAGATAAGCCTAGGGATGGCATGCCGATGCTGGGGGTGAAATCGATAGCCGAACTCAAGTGTATCTATACCAATGCACACAGCATGGGCAGCAAGCAGGAAGAGCTGGAAGCCATTGTGCAGTGAGACAGCTATGACTTAGTCGCCATCACAGAAACATGGTGGGATGACTCTCATGTCTGGAGTGCCACAATGGATGGCTATAAGCTCTTCAGAAGGGATAGGCATGGAAGGAGAGGCGATGGGGTGGCTCCCCTAACAGGGAGTGTTTTGATTGTATAGAACTCAACAAATGTGATGACCAAGTCAAGTACTTATTGTTAAAGATGAGGAAAAAGGCCAACAAGGCTGATATCCTGCTGGGTGTCTGTTATAGACCACCCAACCAGGATGAAGAGGCAGATGAAACATTCTGTAAGTGACTGGCAGAAGTCTCGCAATCACTAGCCCTTGTTCTTGTGGGCGACTTCAACTTACCGGACATCTGCTGGAAGTATAGCACAGCAGAGAGGAAACAGTCTAGAAGGTTCCTGGAGTGTGTGGAAGATAACTTCCTGACACAGCTGGTAAGAGAGACCCCTGCGCCAGAAGACAGCGATGGAGAGCAGAACAAACTCTTTTATGGCACCTGGACACTCACAAGTCTATGGGGCCTGATGGGATCCACCCGAGAGTAGAGGGAGCTGGCAGAAGAGCTTGCCAAGCCACTCTCCATCATTTATCAGCAATCTTGGTTAACAAGGGAGGTCCCAGACAACTGGAGGCTTGCCAATGTGACGGCCATCTACAGGAAAGGCCAGAAGGAGGATCCTGGGAACTACAGGCCTGTCAGCCTGACCTCGGTACCAGAGAAGATTATGGAGAGGTTCATCTTGAGGGCACCCTCAGGGCATGCATAGGGTAACCAAGGGATCAGGCCCAGCCAGCACAGGTTCATGAAAAGCAGGTCCTGCTTGACCAACCTGGTCTCCTTCTATGACGGGGTGACCCACCTAGTAGATGAGGGAAATGCTGTGGATGTTGTCTACC
>NW_010538181.1:0-62741 GCF_000687285.1 Phaethon lepturus | reverse complement strand
GAGGTAGCAGGTGCCGCGCTGCACGCCGGGAGTTGTAGTCCGTTCCCCTCAGCTGGACGGGAGGGCGGAGGGAGCTGCTGCTGTCAGCGGCCCTCAGGTCTCTCGCCCCCGCCTCCTCCCCGTGCCCTCCTGGGGCAAGGGCCCCGGCCAGCTCCTGCGAGCCCCCCGTCCCTCAGCAGCAAGCAAGGGCAAAACCTGCACTGACAGCCTTTATTGTCCGCCTTCCCCCACTCTCGCCTTGGCCCTCTGGAAGCCAGTTGTCGAGCCCAAGGCCTGCAGGCCAGCCCTGCCCACCAGCTGTCTTCCCAGAAAACGCAGGCATTGAAGGACTCGCACGCAGCGTACGTGTCCCCAGGTACAGGCAGAGGACCAGGAAATATGGTTATCCTCATCGGGGAAACATTTCTGGTGGAAACAACAACTTCAACCTCAGTCATGCCTGAGCCTCGAGTAAAATCTGTAACATTGTCAGAAGATGGGCATAGTAACTAAATGGGGCATAATGAGTCTTATGGGACATAAGAAAACAATATTGGAGTTTTCCAGCCTAATATACTTTCGCCCACACTCTCAGTGTTTCACAGACAAGGAGCCTTACGGCAAAACATCTGGTGGCCCACTGTCCATCTCCTCTGGGCAATGGGTCTACAGAGCATGGTCGCCCATTGCTGACCTGAACTTGAGGCACTTGTTCTGAACCTGTTTCACACATGAAAGGAGGGCTCAGGTGCCCAAAATTTACCTAGATTGCTTCCTTGAATCATGTCAGCTAGTCTTCCAACAAACACGTGTTTCCTTACATGAATTTTACTGCTCTTAACCTTAGAACTGTCCACCTGTTGTATTGCTATAGCTGTTAAACTTACACCTTTATATACCATGCTGCTTCTATGATAACCCTTCCGGTTTAAAAAATTTTATTTTCCATTACCAAATTGCTGTGCCAGGGATATTTGCATTTGCAACTAATGGTTGCAAAAACATCAACAATTCTCTGCACAGTTTTAATCCTTTAGTGTTTGACCTGCACAGTACTTGTTGATGTGTGAGTAACTATGCCTTATAATTGCTTGTGTCAGCCATTACTTCAAGACATAGTTATATGTGCTGGTACAGATTTTGATGTTTATGCTTAAATCTTTGTTCTCTAGCAAAGCACCTTCTTTTAGCCAAGTCAGTCTTAAGCATTTAGACTTTAGACTTTGTTCAGTCTTTAGGCTGGATGGAAACCAACAGGAAAACTTAATGCAACATTGCTTTTTTTTTTCCTTTTTTTTTTTTTTTCTCCTTTTTTCCCAAAGCTGAAGCCATTTGAAAAGAAATACAGACTTGAATGACCTGTGATGTCACCAAATATCTATTCTGAAACCGTTCTCATCAGTATGATGTCAAGGTAACATATACACACAGATCAAAACTATAGAGAAAATAACAAAGCAAAATACTGTTTTTTAATTACAATTTTCAAAGGATGCAGAAGCAAGCTTGATGTTTACATTTACAGTAGCTTTATGAAGTGTCACTTCTCCCTGTAGAACTGAAATAACTGTAATTAAAAGATTTCCTGAATTTAATTGAAAAGCAAGTGATAATGAAAGCTGAAATACAGAAGACATTTTAGCTTCATATTAAATGTAGTAATTGTTCAATTAAGTGAACATTTCAATTGCAAAAGGATTTAATTAGATGTAAAGTGAATAAAGATCAAAATTTCTTACAACCTCAGAAAGACAAAAATTATCATTTGCTTAATCACCACTGAAAAAAAAAATCTGCAAATTCTCTAATATCTTTCTCTAGTAAATGTTCTTACCTACAGTGAAGGGTCTGGTTCTATGGTTTTATAGTTATTTTAATTAAAGAGTATGTTAAGCTTGACTTACATCTGTAATCCAGCTGAATATGGTGGGACTGAGCATATCAGGAAAGTTAAGAAATGAAATGTCTTTGTACACTTGAAGGTTTGTATTTTTCCAGTTTTATCAGATTGTACAAATATAGGCATATCTCATTAAACCAGCATGAAATCAGCTTTTACACCTCCAAAGGCAATGTCTTGTGCTCAGAAGTAGCTACTGCTGGTTGACAAAAACAGTTGCCCAGAATTAAATAAAACTGTAAAATAAATGTAATGGAATAAGAGCATCTGCATAAGAGATGATTCCGGTTTAACTTTACCGAAATACAGTTATTTTATGTCATGTCATAGGTCATGAAGAGTAAGATTTTTTGCACATCTGACACAGCAGCTGGAGGTTTGATTTCTTTGCTTTTCTCAGCAGCTATCTGAAGAAGTAGTAGTCAGTAAGGAACTAGCGGTTTGAGGTTTGTATATTTAGGCCAAGATGCTGCACAGTGTCACACCTTTCCATTGTAACCGAAGTTACGTGTGGTATTCAACGGTGGCAAAGTAATACCTATCTACATCTATCTGCAGGGATCACTGTCACTCTAGTGAAGCTCCAAACAGTTACCCAAGGCAGTTTTAGGATCCACAGAAACTCTTGCCACCAGCCTGTCAGACATTATGCAGACATTCACTTGGATTTGGCACAGAGTAATTCTGTAGTCCGAATTCCAAACAAATAAATTTCCTGCCCTTTCTGCTGTTGCCTTCCTTTCTGACTTGCAGGGACATTAGCCATGTTTTATTTAGCTGTTTATTTATTTCAAGATTTTGCTGAATTCACACTTAACATCTTACAGATCTCATTCAGCACTCTTGCACGTTCAGAGGTTAACTAGCTTTCCTCAAGAGGCTCTGCACTGTGCCGTTCAAAGTCCATGTGCTGACCCATTACACTCACGTGGGCAATTGAAGGGCAGAGTCCAGGCCATGCACCAGTGTCCTCTGTGAGCCTATCCCATAACGATATGAAAATACAAAGTGCTGGACTACTTCCAGTGCTATTCATGCTTCAAATAAGTACTGAATGAAGTTTTAAAAAATTGTTAATAGTGAAATAATAATAACAACTAAAAAGCCTCAGGGGAGAGCACAACCTGTGAGCTGGATGGATCTGCCACACTGAATCACGATTGCCTCATTGTCCAAACTAGGCATCCATTGAATTTCTCAACAACTTTCTGAAACTTTGGGCTACATGCCTAAACAAAAACCAGGGCAAAGTGGAAGATCTGATCCTGTCCTCACGTGGGGCTGGCACACAGTCAAGGCTTGTGTTGGGACTGCAGGTAGGAAAGACTGCGGGAGTGCCTAGTCTAGGGCAAGCAAGTGAAAGCCTCTGCATCCAGCTTCCTGCAAATTAAGCACGAAATAACTGTTAGAGCTTGCAAAGACATGATAACAGTTTTGTCTGTTTCTTGCAAGAGCAGAACATCATCTCTCTCTGCATTTGTTATTAGTGAGCAACATATGCCCTCCTTTAAAAAAAAATACCATGAGGATAGAGATTCACTGTTAAACTTCAGTGCATATGTGAGGTACGAATGACTGGTTTAAGACATCTCACAGTTGCTCATGAGCATCATAGCCTTTTTCAGTTCAAAGCACACCACTGTATAATTATTCTTATCTACACTTGAGAAATCCTAGGGAGCTGATACAGCAGAGGCTTCTGCTATAGCTTGCTTTCCTCATTAGAAAGAGGCATGAAAGCCTTCCTGGTGATTCTTCCTGGTAGCTGGCACAAAATAACATCCACAGTTCTCTAGGACATACTGCTCCCGTGGAATTAAAAAGCATGTGTCAAAAACCACACACAGTTACAAATACATACACAAATATCCATGCCAAGGCTGCCACAAAAACAACAGCCTCGCACAGATGCAGAAGAAATCAGAACAGGACCAGCCGCTCTAATCAAATGGGTCTGAAAACCATTGTCATGGAAACAGCCAGACTGGTCAGAAAATAGGTGTCAATGCTGTCTTCTCCTATCCCTCCTTATCTTCTGTGTGCTGGAGAAACCCTTTCCTCCCTCATTTTATTAACCTCTTCCTTTGTTGTATTTTATTTGATATCATCCAGTTTTTCTGCTCACAGCAATGAGAAAAGACAAAATCTTCATTTAATGTTATTAAACTCACAGTGATTAAATGTTTGGCATTCTCTGTTTGAGCAGTATCTAGAGTAATGGACTGTAGAATAACAAGGAATCCAACTCATCCTACACATTAAAGCTAAGTCTACATTTACTCTTCCATACTTTTGCACAGCCACACTACAGAAAGGCAATTAAGAAATGCATAAAAAACCCCCAGAGGTTGATATAAGTAGAAAAGGAGAAAAAAGAAAGGAGGAATAGAAGGGAAGGAAGGGAGAAATGAAAGGAGGGAGGGAGGGAGGGAGGGAGGGAGGAAGGAAGGAAGGAAGGAAGGAAGGAAGGAAGGAAGGAAGGAAGGAAGGAAGGAAGGAAGGAAGGAAGGAAGGAAAGTAAGTTTTGCTGTGAGCTTGACCTTATCGTTTATGTACTACCATAACCTCCTCTCTTGCCTTTCTTCCTTTACATGAAATATCATCATCACACCTTCAGCATTACACGATTGAGGAACAATAGAACTTTGTGCCCTCCTGTTTTTTATCTAGAACTTCTGTGCAGGACAGCTGCTGACCTTTTGTTTATCTGGAGCAGGATTGCACAGTTCCACCCTTTACACAATGTTCCCAGTAAACAGGCTGTTTATGGGCTGACCACAACAATTTTGCTGGTCTAACTGGGCACATACCGTGTTTAATCCTGAGAACTGTGAGTAGAATTAATATAGTGACACAGAACAACCCCTTCTAATAAGGCTGACACGGACATAACCAAAGGAAAGTTTAGACAAAGTCATACATTGTCTGAGCTTAACTCTTTGTGGGTTTATTCTGCCCCAGGCAGCTCCAGTTGTAGGTTTGGGGTTAATCTGTTAGCATGCATACTTTTTTTCATATTTGACTGAATTCAAGGACATGGTAAAAGGAGGTATCTGGGTGTTAGAAAACACCAGGAGACTTCTTTTTCCTTTCCCACAGATCACCTGGACTCCCTTCTGCCTCCTCCCATAAGGAACTCCCATTCCTCCTTTCCCCGTTAAAGAAATCCTGCTTAACTTTAGGGAGTGAAGTTAACTGTGTTGGTGGTTTGTGATGGTACCTTACGTATCAGCACCACCAACACTCCAGGCATAAGGCACTGGGTCAGTAGGATGACTCTCAGACCTGAGAATTCATCTGTATTTTGGACAAAACAAACCATGATCTCCCTTTTGCCTCAAAATGTAGATCCAGTTCTTAGTCTTCATCTACTCTAAGAGAAGGAATTATGCCTTCCCTGCTCCAAGATAAATGTGTTGGACTTCAAAATAGGAGAAGAGAAATAAACTCCAAACAGCCTTACACTGGCTTTGTTCTTAAGCATTACCAAAAAAACCCCCACAAAAAACAAAAGCCTCTTTTCCAATACAGGTCCTGTCTTGCTCTCTTGGAGCTAGCTCCTGTATTTGGATCAGCAATTAATTTAAACAGCTGGACATATGATCTTATGAAATATGATGAGTATTTCCATTTAATTTGCTTTGAAGCAAGAAATTCCATCAATAACAACAAAAAACCGTCTCCATATCCCAGCAAAACAACAAGCCAGGGCACAGACCTTCAAGAATTTTTGTGCTGGAAGAGTTTGATGTGACTTAGAAATCGATTAAGTTCTGTCAAGGTTCTCAAGTATACCTGTCTTGTCCCTTTCAAAACTAGGTGGTAGTGTTGATAGCTGGGTTCTTAGTCTACCTAGGACAGGATTTATTTTCTTCTTATTTCTTGACTTATTTCACTGAAACAAGACAACTTCCAGTCTGTTAAGCATCCCCTCAAGGTAAGTGAAACTGTAACAAACAGCACTCTGAGAAAGTTAATTTGTATCCAAAGAGCTTTATCAAGTTAGAAAGTCACAAGGCAGAAAATGGAACAAAACAAAATAAAACAAAATAATAAAAACAGCAGGGCATCTTTGCAGGCTGTTGGCATTTTTGTTTTGTAGATGCTTATATCAAAGACTATATTTTTTCAGATACTGTTAAGTAACTTCCAGATTTAGCATGCCACAGATATTTCTCTCTCTCTCATTTCAGATCCCCTAGGCACTTCAGTTCTGTTCAGTTCTTGCAAACCACAATAAAGAATTGTGATTAAGCAAACTGAATCTCACTATTTCCCTCTTTCACATCATTGGCTATCATCTTGTAAAAAACAGCCAGAAAGGAGCTGTTTGCAGATTCACTCTGTTCTCTCATCTCCTTTTCCCAATGTTTTCCGTATTGCCAATTTCTAAGTTATGTTTCCAAAAAAGGTGAAAATGTGACAGTGCCTTGGAAGAACTTTATTTGACTTTTCTGACAGAGGATCATTACTTTGTTGTTCATTGTTTAGTCACTTAGGTGATGGAAAAGTGGGCCTGAAATGCTATCTTCAGAGGAGAAGAGAATTCTGCTCTCCTGGTTCCTGCCACTCACTTTCACATCAATGATTACAAATAGCCTGTAAGGTAACAGAAAATCAAGCCCCTGAGAGGCAGCTATCTGGGCAATCTATTTCTCAATCTACCCTCAGAGAAGCCATCAGTCTAGAGGTTTCAAAGGTTATGACAACTATGCCCACTACATTTGAGAGGTCATAGGTTTTATTTTCCATAGTAGTTGCTCTTCTAAAGCTTTTCACTCACTGAAGTGGTAATTACTCAGACCTTGTGACTGGCTAACCACTGGACCTCTGAAATACTCTGTTGTGGGGAAATGAGAATGGGTTATTTATTTCACAGGGAAAAGGCATGTGGGACACCCTATTGGCCTTGTATTTTCTTGTGGATAGTGACATATTCATTAGGATCCCAGCCTTGGAGATCTGGTCTCCTGGCCCAGTTATTTCAACTTCAAATGCTGTGGGTGTAAAGAAAATTAATTATAAAATAAAACACAAAATTGGAACAGGCTGACTTGATGCTGACCTGGATGGGCTGTTGTTTGCTGGCAAGTCTTTCCATCTTAGCCAGTGGAATGCTTTTACTCCTCTCCTCTCCGGCAGTTAGAGTCAAGGGGTTTTGTGTCACTGCTGTTTACAAGTTTGTTTCTTCCTCTGTCAGAAGAAAATGACTTTATCTTGATGAAATCCTGTTCCAAAAGGCATCCAACAACGTTTGGCAGTACCAGCCCATCACTCTGCATCTTGCTGTTGTGCAAGTCCTTCATCTCCACATGCAGCACTCGTGATACCTGTGAGGAAGGCTGAGCAGACACTTCAGCTGCTGTTTCAGAACTAAACCATTTAACGACTCACACTATCTGTTAATACAACTGATGTTTGGGGGGGAACAGAGAGTCCTTCTTTAAACAGAAAATATAATCCAAGCAGTTGTTTCATCATTGAAATGAGTCCATTGCTGTTGCAGATGGCCATGCCACAAACTTGCACCTTTACTGTTACTGAGAAGCCAGTTTAGAGCCAAGGAGCTCTGATGGCTATAAACCTTCTAAGTTTCAACCTAAAAAAGATTGTCAGTACTTTATGCACAAGTTGGCCTCTGTCTTATGTACCTCTATTCCTAGCGTTCCATTCATGTGTACCCCTTCTCAGAGCAGATAAAGCACACTTCTTTTACATTTCTCTTATTAGATGTGTTGTTAGGGTGAGCAAGGAAATGAAAAGCCTTTCTCTGCACTTGTTCTGCTGTAATTCATTTTGCTCTTGGGCAAGTAGATCTGTTCTTACTATTCTTTAGGTGCTGTGAGACAGGAAAGTGTTGCTACTTTCTGTCAAAGTCATTCCTGGAGGCCCTCAGCTACAGAACAGTGCTATAAACTCCCAGTGCCATTAGGCATGGGACATACGTTGATCATCTTTCTACATGACCCAACATTGTCCTTGCACCTTTATGATTTCAACAAGGAAGAAAATCCTGGGTGATTAGCTAGAGATACATTCTAAAATTCATCCTTCCAGCAGCTTAAGTCTGAACTCTGCATTATATATTAAAATTAATCCTTTCTAAATACATTGGCTGCTGGAAATCTCTTTCCTGATGTGATCCTAAGATGTATTTGTCTTTTTGAAGACCATATCATGTTGGTGGTAATAGACAAGCTATGACTAACTAGTAAACATAGGATCTTCTGTCATTTCATCACTAAGGAACGAGTGATATTGTATGATGTAAATGCATGACCTTCTGTGTGATTTAATTTCCTCTCATTTCTGTTAGCCAGGACCCCATGGTAATCCAGTTTTTCCTGTCTGATATTCAGTAGGTCACATGATTTGCTAACGCCTGCAAAGTGAATGCAACAAATTTTATCAGAGCACCATATTTCCGAGCCAACACCATTAGTGAAAATATCCGACAAGCAAAATCCAAAGACAGGTCCTGAAGAGCTCCACTAGCCACCTCTTTCTAGGCCTTCTCTTTCAGCAGAATGTTCTTTGTCATTTTTAGATAGCGTTTAACCAGCTGAGGTCAAAGTAATAGACCAGTTGTTGTCTGAATCACACCACTTCTCCTATATTAAAGAGAAAATATAATATGCTATCCTCAAATCTCATGGAACCATTTAAGACTAGAAGGGATAGCTTTTTAAAGAACCTTGCCACCAGACTTGGGTCAGTTATTTCTTTGTTGACTGTGTACTTTCTATATCTATGCACTCATTTGTATTAATAGCTTCTCAAGGCCAAGCATCTCTTTTGTGGGTTTGTTGTGTTTTTTTTTTAATAAATTTAATGGAGATGCTGGTAAAGCAGCGTGGAAGGAATGACATGCCAAGTACTTTCTGACAATATAGATTGCAAGGAAAAGGAGGGAGAGCCATGACACGTTTCCCCTTACTCTATTCCTCAACAGTGTACTGTTGTTAAGGGTGCTCTGGCGCATTGCTTCTCCTGCCTGAGGAGGCAGGAGTCCACCTCTCTAGCAGTGCTCTAGTGAGAATACTCCTAAGTGGAGCACATCAGTCCATCTCTGTTGAAGAGGCTATGCTTTGCATGGAAGAATTAACTTTTGAGCCAGAGGGAAAAAAAGACCTTTCAGTCTTACAGCTAAGTCATTCCCTTCTGTGAGAAGGGGAACATGACAGCCATTTGCCCCTCTAATGAACATTTAGTAATTATAATTACTATGTTCAGTAGATAATGACACCTGAGTCCTAAGCAGATTCCCAGTGCACAAAACTCATGCATAATAAAGTTTTATGTTCTGTAGAATTATATTAATACCTATCCATTGGATGGAGTTGGATGTGAGCTGTTTACATATACCAGAAAAGCTATGAATGATGAATAATGACCCAGGGAATAATTTTCTATTTCTCTCTAATCATGAAAGATTTGCAAAAGCTTGTTTGCTTATTAGCAGTTACCCTCACCTGTTTAATGTGGAAATGTGAGCCATTAAGAACAGTGGATTCAGTCCCAAACCTTTGTCCTGCAATTCATCCAAGACCTTCCTGAAGATCAGGAAGAATTAATGTTTTATTTGAATGTTTTTCTCTTCATTTCTGAGAAACTTCATCAGCAGGGCTTGGGGAACCAGAGCTGTCAGGATGCAATCTTGCATTGAGAAAGATGCAATAACTTCACTAAGCTTTGGAAAAGCTTCTTTGTGTATAGTACAGTTACGGGAACTCAGAAATCAGGTTCTAAGTTTCTGAATCAGTGGAAATGATGAAATGCAAACCAGCTTTACCTCTCTGGTTCAAATAGCTCACCTTGCCATACTACAAAAACTGCCTTTCAGTGTGCTTAATAAAAATCTTATAACTCTCTGGTTAATTGCTAATAGAAAACATGCTTGGGGAGAAAGTTTGCATCTTTTCTCATGTCTGTGGTAGCATTCTTTGAGGCTTGGAGCATGAGATTTAAGTTGCTGGCACTATGAGCTCTTTTTCACCTGCTTTTTCTTCCTTCAGCTTCCAAAATACATCTTACAAAGCACCAACCGGACATGTGTGGAGGAGCTAGCTGCTCGCTGAGAAAGCACAGGTCTGACTGTGCTAAAGCTGTCATTTCAACTTTTCTGCAGGACCTTTGATAACGATATAGAAAGAAAATTCTGTACAGTTTACAAGTCTCCAAGTAATTTTGTGGGCATAAGTGAATCTTGCATCCACATTGCAAAGAGACAAGTAAGCTGACATGTCTAAAATGCCACCTCTAAGAAAAAGAAAGCCCCCAAACTATTCTCTGTTTCCTAAAGCATGTACTGCATATTCCTTCAAGGCATTTCTCTGAACTCTACCTGAGATAAACATTGACAAAGAAAAACATCAGCTTTCTGTTCTTTCACCAAATATAATAACTATTAATGGTATAATGAGCACGCAGTCATGAACACCTTTCCCTTAAAACTCAAGCATCTTTTCTGACTGTGAGTGCATCCAAGGTCACCAGATTCATAAAAACCCCATTTTGTAAATGTCAAATTCTACTTCTTTTATGCCAATGTTTCTGGAAAACATATCAAAAGCAATGAAGATATTAATACATCTTGATGTGTCTCCATCCTGCTCTGTGGAGTTGGCAAAATAACATGGTATTGGATTTTTTTCAATGGCTGTAAGAAAAGTCCCAGGAAAAGGCAGGCACATTTATTTAGATTAACATAGAAATGAATATCTATTTAAAGAAAATACAAATACGATTTTGTATAGAGTAAGAATGTTTCTTTTGACACACTCCCCCACCCCACCCCCCAGTTTAAGGGAACTGTTTAATTTCATTTACTTTTTCATTTAAACTTGGAAAATATGGATGAGTTTTGTTTCTAAACAAAAAAATATTTGTCATGTTTTTAAGAAGTTGCAGAAAAGAGACCATTTGGGAAGCTTGATATTTCTTACCCCTTTCTGTGAAGTAGAAACTGCCAAATTTGATCCAAAACCCCGAACACTTCTAGTTTCCACAAAACAGCACAGTTTGCTACACTTATTTGTCAAAAATTTTTTTAAAGTTCAGCTGTAATTCTTACTGTAAAATAAGTATTTTCTTTTTTGTAATTGGCTTTAGATTCCTAATTCTTTTTTCTGTTTGTAGTGATGTCACAATTTTGTGATTTAACAGACAAATAACTTCAGCATGTGTTCTGGTTCAGAAGGAAGAAATAAGAGTTAAGGCCTTGGCACAAATGAGCAGTCTTGTACTTAGAAGTGAGCCCTAGGCAGCCAAGTTCTTTCCACCAAGTCAGTGCACATAACTAAGCACTAATATGCCCTCCTACAACAGATCAGTGAGATAAGCCAGCACATGCAGAAGACTTGGAACTGGTCTGGGGAACCATAGATCAGGTGATAAGTAGGTTTGTAGTAAATACTTAGCCCACCTTAAAGCTGAAAGCTGAAATAAAAATGTGTTTTTTCAAAGGAATAAAATAAGAAACAAGTGTTTGCAGCTAGGTGGTGCCACAGGCTTATGAAATCTCAGGCAAATTTGTGATGATTTATAAGAGGACTTCCATTCAACACATGATAGTGTACAAAAGCAGGCTGTGATCTAGGAGTCAAATTGCTTCAGAGAGTCTATTTTGCTGTCTCTAGTCCTGCAGGAATAGTAGTAATTTCTGAATTATTTCCTGTCCCATGACACCCCCCAAATCATATAGCAATTACAGTAAGACCCCTTTGTGGACCAGCAGAATTGAGGTAATAATGAGCAATTCAGCGACAGAGGAAGAGATGCATTTCCTGACTGAAACTCTGTATGAGGTTTTCTTCAAATTCATCCATGCAAGTACTAGACATGAAATAAGATCTGCCAAAAACACGTGGCAGATTGTCTTGCTTGAACTGGAGTTGAATGGTATGAAATCCTAGGAGAAATTACAGACACTAATAATTTGCTTTAATGCTTGGGGTCTTTATTTATTTTTGTACATGGAAATACATGCTCTAGTGATCCTCTCCTGAATATATAATATTCAAATTTTAGTCTCTACTCTTAATAGTTAGCCATTTCTTTCAGTTACTTTTCCTTGACTCCCCTAAACTCCTCAAAAATGGCAAGTATTTTGTTAAGAAACTCCCACAGAAATCTTATGTAGCTGGCGGAAACAAGCAGCTAAGTACATTTATAAGCTTTATTTTCCAGATGGTGTACTTTCATATCACTCCTGAGATTGACAGAACTATTCTAGCTGAATCTTGTGTGCTTCTTAACAGTTCAGGCTTTGAGGTCAACTTTTAATTTTTACATTACTATGTAGCACAGTATAAATAACACTGAGTACAAATGCATTATCACCACATGAATGCATTTGACAGAGCATTTGAACTGTGTGGCTCACCAGCTTGAACCCAATAACAAAATCTGAAGAAAAGCAACACAATTATTAGAAGGCAGAGTTCAGCTGAACTAGACAGTGTGGTTTTCTTGAATCTCTTTCCATGTAATACATGCATCTCTCTAGAAGTCAGGTTCATTTTCTCTGTTACTTTGGCCCTTACTGCAGTTTGTGTGGTCACAGTCCCTTTGGATGTTATGCATTAACAGACTACGAATGGGACTCTGAATTGAGAATTCTCCGAAATTTAGGTGCCAAAAGGTTCAATGAGCTATTGAGACCATCTGTCTTCAAGTGCTACCTAAAAATTATACTCCTGTTTTGGGCCACAAGAAGGACCCTTACTGTCTAACCTTGAAATCACTGAGTGGATTAAAATCTGGTATTTCCTCCTGCACTAGAAACACCTCTCACAACTGAGCTTCTTAGCTAGGATGCCTTTCCACTAGTTTATATGTTTCATTCTCCTCTTGCGATGGAGAGCTGTGTTCTTTCCTCCTCTTTCCACTTCTACCTTTCTCCTTCTCCCCACTCGTGAGTCACCACACCATGTGGAACCATATCATGAGAAGAAAACCAATTTATCTTACCACAGGTGATCTGTTCCTTAGTGATCAGTACACTCTTTACACTTCAGTAAGTACGAGTTGTATATCTTGCAGTAAGAGGGCTGTTGTGTTTATTTTGTGCTCTTTACTTATTTGTGCCTTGATTATACAGTTCTTTCTTATAGTGACATTTGCAGTGAAAAATGTTTACAGAGGAATTGTATGGAAAATTGTTACCTACTGCTTATCTGTACTGTGTCTTGTTTATTTTTATGCCTTTACCAGTCAAAACTCCCTGAATGTAAAGGAATGACTAATGCCACTGGAAACTCCATTATTATTATCACAGAGAACCTGAGGCAGGCATGCTAGCAATAGGACTGAGGAAGGTTTCCATTAAGTACTTATCCTAATCACACTTGCAAGCTAATGTGTGACAGTCAGGTACCTTGATGCCTTACTCAGTGAAGGTCAAATACAGTGGTTTTTACTCAGCCTCTGGAGATGTTGTGCATCCAAACCTGAGAATGCAGCCCTTCACATGTCGCAGGAGGATGCGATACGCACCTGTGGACTGTGACAGGTTGCCCCACCTCTCTTCTGTAATAGCTATGCAAGAATGTCCTCAAGCACAGCCAGAACACACACTTCAGTGGCATGCTAGCCTCCTGCTGGACCCACTTACACAAGTATCCATCTTTGAGGTGGCAGTTTGATGAAGTGTCAAACAGAGCAGGTATTGAGCCCTTCTTGGAGCCTTTTCATCACTAAGGTATCAGTGTAGCCGTTCCTCAGAGGATGGTGCTCTGGTTTTCAGCAGAGCTGTTTTTCCACTATCACACAGTAGTGTTGATCACATGGCTGGGTCATTGCTTATGCCTGGTCTCTCATAATGTAGTGCTTTCTACAGGCATTTGCCAGCTTGTTTGAAAGAGTTAATTGTAGACATAGAGCTGTCAATACAGAGTAAGTTCGTTCAAGATGTTCAAGAACAAATGGACTATGCTATGTTTTTCTTTTATTTTCTTAAGAAAAATAACATAAATAATTAGGGAAGTCTGCTGGAAATATGCCTTGTTAATGACTTCCTTGCTGCTCTTAATATGATATGAGATTAATTTTAGCCTGTTTTTAGTGGAGCTGGCCAAATGTACTGAGCCATTTCAACGTAAGAGTAGGCAATACCCATTTCCCTTCTGCAGTGCAATTGGTTGGGATATCTATAAATATTAGGAAGCCTTCAGAGCTAACATGCAGATGCCTAACATGGGATACACTTACTATAGTTGCTATAGTTAATAATCCAAACCCTGATTGGAAAGCAGATTGCTTAAATAAAACAAGAGCTGTCCACATGACTGAATACCAGAGACTTGTTTTCCCCAGCATAAGAGCTTCAAGGCATGACAGGTGTAACTCACCTTGCTCCATCCAGCATTTGGGAGTACTGCACACTGTGCTGCATAAGCAGAATTCAGACTCAAGAATTTTTGTATCACATCTTGTCTGCTGCAACAGAGGCAGCTGTCAAGATGACCAAGGAACTATTACAAAAAGGTAAACTAAGTGAAGGCAAAACCCCTCAGGCTGTATTTCTAGGCTGCAGGAATGTAGTAGGAATTGGCATCATCCAGGTATAGCACATGATATCATATCTGTTGTGTTCTCCTTTGCCTATGAGGACAAATATTTGAAGTCAGCAATAATGGAGTAGTTGAAAGACTTCAGAGAATGACTGTTAAGCAGGTAGACACAGGTGAATCAATCATGTGTCAACAGTCCTTCGAAAGACCAACAAAACTCTGCAAAAAGCAGTTCCTGCTTGAACAAGGGTATGCAAACACACAAAACAAACAAACAAACAAAAGACCTGTCCTAAAGAAACAGATATTGAAAACAACCTAAAAGTTGCTTGCATGACAGGATGCATAAAAAGTAACTGTTTAATTTGTATGGACAACCAGTTTTTCTGCCTCCTCCAAAATCTTTCTGGAACAGAAGCAAATGTTCTTCTGCCTTACTGGCACACCTTTTGAGAGGCTATGAAGTTATTTCTCTTAAATAAAACTTTTGTATTTCCCCTCCTACTAGCACCCTGGGTTTCCAATGAACTGTACAAAACCTTCAGGCAATTTTACACACACACTTTGTAAATGCAATCAGAAGTTCCCTCTATATATATATATATTTTATTCATTTCAACTCTCTCTCTACTACCTCAGTGCAAGACCTTTCTCTACCATCATGTGAGAGCTGAAAACTTGTCTGTATCTTTCAATCTCATTAGCTGAAAAAAAATTTCCTAATTTCCTCGCCTGCCTGGCTTTTAATTTCTCCATTCTTCTACCCAATTTAAATTCATAAAGCACTTTGAGATCACATTTACATCAAAGACACTCCACAGGATACCACTATATTGTGTTCGTGTTCTGTTCATTTATCAAATACTCGCCCACTCCATTTGGAACATACACTATTGAGTTTCTCCTTCCATTCAAAACACCAGGAGTTAAAGAAAGAGAACTTGTTTTGTAAAGCCCAAATGTTTGCGTGTTTTCAACAAGACACTTTGCATTATTTGGATGGTTTCTTCTGTTTATCAGGAAGTTTTGCATGAACTGGAAATGAAAACAACATCAAGCTCCAATGGATTGAGGTAGTGACAAAAATTGAAAGAGCTATAGAAACTTTTGAAAGACAGCAATAAATGAAGTGACACTTTTATCTCCTATCATTTGAATGACTCTGCTAGAAGTCTAACATTTTTTCTGTGCCCAAGTCCCAATTAGAATTTTGTTTTAAAAGAGAAAAACAATAGTCAGGTTTTGAATGCTCCTTGCTTTTTTTTTTCCCCTCCACCCTCTACAGACTACATGAAATTCATTTCCAGAATTACATTTTTGTATATGTCCTTCCTTTCTGCCCCTACATGTGCATCATGTTATGTTAAATTCCCTGGGATCTGTACAACATGGAAATACAATAAGTGAATGTTTTATTTATAAGTGTGGCAAATGCATATACCATTATATTATCTCAGCTGGGTTGTTCATTTCATTTCACCTCATTTCCTATGTAAATCTGAAGTTTTGTTTCCACCTACCCTCCAATTCTGGCAGCTGCCTCCAATCACATTCTCTTTTGCTGTAATTCTTCTGTGGGTACATAGGAGTCCATAAGAAGCTTATCAGAAGCAGTTCTTTGTGTTCTTATTATCATTCATCTACTGATGGCATATTACTTTTAAAAAAGGGGACTGGTCAGTGTGGCTTCAGCTTTGTACAGCATGGGGATGTTTGCAAGTTACCCTATACTGCATCTTCCATTTTTGTCTTGCAGCATGTTATTTGAGTCTGGGAATTTCTGTTACGGTTGTCTACCATACCTCAGTGGCAATTTCTATTTTTCTGTTCCATATGTACTACTTTTATAACACCTGTCATCTGACTGTAACAATCCAGAAGCTGTTTTAACTTTCCCCTCCTGCAGATCACAGTTATCATCTCCATTTCAGAGGTAGAGAACCAAGGCAGAGTGGAGAGCAGAGGAATGTCCTTATAAACCGAGAAAAAAAACCCCAAAAAGCAGACTTACGTGACCAAATGCCTTGATAGTGGTCCTGTTTTCTTCCTCATGGAAACACAGGCCATCAAGAAGGCAGTATACAGAATTTGCTGACATTGGAAATAAAATGTTTTCAGAGAGGTGCTGTCAGTAATGAGATGATCAGCAAAAGAGGCAGCAGAAATGAAAACTGCAAATAAGGGAAAGGGAAAGCCTGCTAATAGTCGGACTTTTTGGTTTAATGGAAGAATGGCACAAGAAATGACTAGCTGACATGACAGAATGGTATGGGAGTAATCTAGATTTAGATAGAAAACAGGAAGTGCAAGGCAGAGTACAATAGTTTGTATGTATAAAGGCAATCTGTAAGTTAATAATTAGAAGGAAGACAAAATACTCAGCTTTGGTGGTCAGAAATGGGATATATGATAGTTTCTAACAAATTTGTAAGTTTGGAATATTTCCTTATTTCTATGTTAATACAGCTGATGTTTTCGGTATTGTTTGTCTCCAGATAAATGGCTGACACTTATGAAAGGTACACAGTAGAGAATATTTTTAACTTTTGAGTATTCCAGCTGACTTAAAATTCCCTTGCCAAAGCACACTCTCACCTAACAGAACTCTAAATGAGTGTCTGTAGAGTCGCTTGTTGCATATTTAACTTACACTATTATCTGTTACCACAATATTCAGGCTGGAATTCTATGATGAAATAGATCAGCCTGGCATCCTTGGTCCATGTAATTTAAAGTAAAAAACAAATTGAAAGAATGAAGCAGAGAAAATATTTTTAGCTGAGTACCATTTATTCTGTTCTATACTAATCAATCCCTGCCTTTGTTAATTAAGTGACTCATTTTTAACACTATGCTATTAAACTTGTGCTGCTTTAATGCTCTGTGTGACCAGGATCTAGCACATGTTAGTCATTGAATACCACAGTTTAGAAGTGACTGAAATTCAACAACATTCTCCCTCTAAAATAAACACTTATTAATGTATCCAGATATGCAGTAAGAGAGGGAACAAGCTTGATTCTGGTACAAATTCAATGAAGTCAGTGGAATGACTCCTGTGCAAAACCAGCATACAACCAGAACAGGATGCCAGAGTACTAACAATGACAATTTCCTCATCAGATCAAAGCCCCAGAGTATACTGCACTGCTATTTGTTGACCTCTCAGTCCAGATTCCTCTTCAGGATAAGTCCACTGATATCAGTAGGATTTAACACAAGTTATAATGGAAGGAATGCACACTTACTGAGTAATATACAGCAATTTGCAAAACTGAGTTAGAGACCATTGTGCAAAGTTCAAAAAATAATTTGCAAAGGCTTCAGTGGGCACATACATTTGAATCAGGAGAATTCACAGAACCTCTTTTCCAAAAAGGAAAGAAAGCACCCCCTAGACTTCCCATTGTAGGCACTGATTCAGGAAGACATTTAATGAATGTTAAGGGTTAAGCTCCATCACTGAAGCCACTGGGCTTCCTTGCCGTAATACTTAAAGCTATAGACACGTTGATTAGGTATTCCCTAATCAGATCTATTTTACCTACAATATGTATTTGCTTTTTGCATTGTACTCTTGAATCTGCTTGTATATGATAAGTTAACAAAAGCAATGTATTCAGTAAAACACTTGGATGCATGTTCTTTTTCCCTCCTATAATGAGGTCATGATCACAGCTAAATGTTTCATGGTACATTGTTCTAAAAAATCAACCCAAACCCACCATTGGCAATATTTGTTTATTCCAAAGTAAAACTGACGACAGTTGCACAGACAGCCTCCCCTTATTTGTATGTTATTGAAATTATTTCAATAAGAATTTAATATATCTTGACACATCTTGCATCTTTGCTCATATCTTGAGATTCATGTGCTTTATCGAATATCACACCTCCTACATCAGGTTGTACTGCTTATTGTTGTTGAAAAGAACCCATGGGACTCTTTTTAGCATATCACATGGCAGGGGACAGGAAAACCAAACCAAAACTCTCATACAAGTCCAGCTAGATGGAAACCATCCTTGTATTGTTTAGCTTCTCCTTTAAGCTACTGGTGAAGCAGGTTCCACAGTTCTAGACTGCCTGGTCTAGCACTTCATTAGTCTGCCTTATAGTATGTAACTCCTTATATTCAGCCAAAAAGTCTGCTAGAAATAAAGTCAACTTTTCTCAGATTTCCTTTGTATATAAAGAAAATCTTTTATTCATTAGAAAGCTCATATCTCTCTACTTTTTTTTTTAAAGGATGAAAACAAATGAAAATTTTTGAAGATTTCCTCATAGTTGTTATTTTCTCAGCCTGAGATTGTTCTATTTCACCTTCTTTAGGCTTTTCTCCACAACTATCTTATTTGTTTTAAGATTATCAGTGGTTTTGCAATTGCTTGAAACATTTTAGCTAAGTATCATCTTTGTTATAAACAACAACAAAACACACTTGACTCACTTCATTTGCCTGTGTTAAGCAGGATTACAAACAGAATGGACTGATTTTTGTAAGGAAGGAAGAAGGCAGCAGATGAATTAGAACAGGGATGAAAAATCCTTCCTATACTTAAAAGCTGTATTCCAAAATTTTACTATTGCCAAGAGCCACAAGGCACATGTATAGGATAACGTGATCTTAATTTGGGTAGCTTTCACTTCACCAAAGTAGAGGGAATGCATAAAGTGGTGCATGGTCTGACAATACAGTATCTACCTCTTTTTGCAGTTGTGTGATCTCGTGTGTTGAAGATCTTGGCTGTGCTGTTTAAGTATTTGACCTGTTAGGAGGTCTCAGTTACGTACTTGAGACTGTGTGAAGGCCTCCCTATTCTCAGTACAGCAGACAAATATGCTACATAATCTACAAACAAACAGAAAACTAGGATTAGACCTTTCATTCCTTATCTCTAAAGTATACATGCCCTTCCTGTCAGAACCAAGAGACAACTTTGATGGCCAGAGTTAAAAGTGTTCTTGGTGCCAGGGACTAGGAGGGGATGTCACTTGAAAGATGACATCATTCCATGGCTATGGGGACAAAGTCTGCTAAAGATTTTTTTTCTCTTAGCCTGTCCACTGCATGAAGGAAAACCACATATTTTTTTTTCCTGGATTATGACCAGAATATACCTTTTCTGCAACATCTATCATAGAGTTTCAAAAAGCATACATTTGTGTCAGGAGGTCCTAGGTCACCCTTACATGCACAGGAACTTTGGCTCTCAGGCTTAGATATAAGCAGAAGATGTTGAAGACAGGATATTATTAGAAGCACAGGCAAGCCAGCAGGCTTTGCTTTATCTGAATTGTACTGACATATCTATCCCCGCATTTTATCATCTTTCACATATCATGAATAAAGCAGGATCGGCCTTGAGAAATGCCTGTTTATCCTGCAAGATAACAATGCTTTGAATTTCTATACAGACCCACATCTAAGGCTTTCAAAGAGCTTTACAAATGTTAGTCCATTAAGTATCAGTGTAAGGCATTCCCATGAGGCAGGTGTTTTTAATTACCTCTGTTTTACAGAGCAGAAGCAAACAAAACACAGGGAAATCTAACCACCTTATTTGTAATGTAATACTGCAAATAAGAACACAATCAGGGAGAGAACCAAAGAGTTTTGACACTCAGCTCTACTGCAAACCTCTCTGCCTTTCAGCGTTTTTGATAATTTCTGTGTCTTAAAAAAGAAGGCAGGGAGAGAAGTTTTAGTAACCATATGAACTGGTTAGATTTTGGCATAGAAGAACTGGACAGAATCTTTGCCCCATGTATCAGTCAAACTGTTGCCCTGAATGTCATTAAGCCTGCAGGGGGGAAGGGAAAAAAAAAAAAAAAGAAAAGAGAGAGAGAGAGGAAGAAAAAAGCAGTATCTACCCGATTTCCCTAAAGGATAAGGTAGGAGTAGGTGTCACTTCACTTGAAGCAAGTACCATGTAAGTTTGGTGCCAGTCCATTCACCTAAATCAAGCCTGCCATCAAGAAACACTGGCATCCCTTTAGGTTCTGCTGTGGGGACCTTAAGCAATCTTTTTTGATGCAGTTGTAGAACAACATTATGATCCCACTCTCTACATGCTATTATTAGTAGTTTCATATATTCCAGAGGAGGCAAAAAGTATCAGAAGGCAAGACATAATGCTGTTTATGTTTTTACAAGACAGACAATACAACATTTTTTATGAAGAAATGGGTCTTGGTTATTCTCTTCTAATAATAAAGCCATTGTAGAGTTCCTTCTCTCATAGATGTTTTCCTAATCTTATGGAAAAGTAGATGCTCACATGTATACAAACAACCTTCTCTTCCTCCCCCAAGGATTAAGAAATTGTGCTGCAGAGCACCTATTTGAACATTTATAGATGCTGTGTTTTTTTCCTGAACTCCTCACCCAGGTCTGTGTGATGGATAAAAAGACACTGCGTCTTATTTGAAATTATTGGAAACTGATTAGCAGAGTAATCAAGTTGGAGTTACAAGGAGAGGGCAATATACCAATAATAAGGATATGCACAAGTCTTCCTCACGTAACCCCTGAATAGGCATGGGTGATTATGGGTAGGATGAGTATGAGTACTCCTACCCATGTGAGTAGAGTATTCCTGTCCAGTGATCTTACCAGGGCCCTTTTCTTTTATCCTCTAAGTATCCTGGAGCAGGGACACAAACCCTCTTCTCAGTTTTCATCCTAGCAGGGACATTCAGCACTAAAACATCTCTTAATAATGCTATTCTTTGTAATAATTCTGAATAATCTTGTCCTTTATTATATCTAACAGTATCTTAAATCTATTTGTCTTCCCCAAGTAGCTTTCCTGTTATTGAATCACTAAACACTCCATAACTACAATAATTTTTTCTTTCAGGTCTATGTCATGATGTATCTTTCTCAGTCTTAAATTTTCCTACTACCCAGAATACTTTCACTTTGAAATTAAGTCAAGCACTTTGATTTGCACAGCACTGCTGTCTCTGAGGTATTTGCCATCAACAGTATCATGATTTGCCATCAACCTGGACTCTGTAGTCTGAATAAGATATGTTCCATCTCTCACATCTCATGCTTTTGTTTTAACATGTCAAAGAGCAATCTACTGATAGTGACATTTAAATGGTGTAACATTTGTTCAAATTACTTGCTGGAAATGAAAAACCTATGATCACTTGGGAATTCAAGGATGCCTTGTTGTGCATTATGCCAGAGAAGAAACACACCTTTGATCTATCTGCTCCAAGAACAAATAGCCCTTAGAAGAAGTTGTACTAACTGCTGGTAATAATGCAGCTGTGGCAGAATTAGCCATTACTACTCATCTTTACTCTGCCTACCTTTTTCAGCCTATGTGTCTTTGATCTTCCTTGCCACAGACTTGAATTAGTACCAGAACCACTATTTAAATATTTTTACTTGGCAATGACAAACACCAAACAGCACAGCAATTGTATATTCCTGGGCAAACAGTGACCAACAGCATTTAATTGGGTAGCTAGAATCCAATATGCACTACCCATGGCTTCCTTTACACAGAAACATATGTTCTGTCAACGCATGATGCATTTGCTAAGGAGCTCTAAGTATATTTACATATTAGACTATCCACTGTCTGATAAGCACATTGATCATGTATTTGGCATAGGTTTTTCCTTATTTAGCTTTAGAGGACTTCTGACACACAAATGCAGTTTTGGAAAATTGTGCATATACACTGACCATAACTCTAACCTTGGTCAAATGAACTGCAGGCATCTCGTTTTCGCTGGTGTTACTGAATTCATTGTAGAATGTAGCTCATAGCTTTCCTGCTAGTTGTCATGCAGAATTTTGATGATCAGTTCAGCCCAGGTCTGCAATATATGTCAGGGGGCTGCTGAGAAAAATAGTATATAATCAAGGAACTGAAGTGTGCTGTAATAGAGACACAAGAGGACTGAACCGACATTATGTGTATTTCCATCATTCTGCCGCTTTCTAACTTTGCACTGCAAAGTTGCAACCTTAATAAAATGCCTTTCACTTCTTATAGTGAATACATGATTATATATTCTATATATAAGGGATATATTATATATATAAAAGATGATATATAAATTAATATAACTTAATTTACAATCAAGAGAGAAGTGTACTTGTTGCTTTCCCAGCTATGGCATTTAAATCAGAGAACCTGTGCTTTATCTTGTGCTACAAAAAACACAGGGCAATAGTTCAAGCATGGGGAGCTCTGGAGAGGCCTTTGGGAGAGATGATGGACATAGAAGTGACAATTGGTTTCCATTTATTTATTTGTCCTCCCTGCTCATCTCTGTCCTGTTATTTCCTTGTACTAAAATGTCTGGTTCTACACAGGAATTTCCTTTCCTTTCACCTCAGTTTCTTTCAGAATTTTAATTTGGACTTGGGGCACTCTTAAATTTTTATTCAGTGCTTGGCACAGCAAAGCTCTGATCTCAGCTGGGCCCCCTGGAAACTTACATTTTGTAACTGTTGCCTGCAAGATGCAGAGTTTAGAAAGAAGCCCCTTGTAGTCTAGCTTTAGGCCACGCAAACAATACCCTTAGAAAAGTGTTTAATAGTCTGCAAAATGATCACTGTTAGCCAAGCTATTTGTACTTATACGGACAAGAATAAGGATTTGAATGATACATATGTGGCTATGGCAGCTCACTCTATCTCCTGTGCTTCTGTACTCAGAGAGACAGTTCTTGTGGGAGCAAACAGCATTTCCATATTGTAAACACTCAATTTTTAATATGTGCCATTAATCATGCAAGGAACACTGATGCAGAAATCCATGTTTGGCTTTGTATGCCATTAATCACAAGGCTAGTCCTCCATTTTTACTGCCCAGTTAGGATGGGCCTGTTCTATCACGGTCTGTGAAAGGATGCAGAGGGCAAACGATCGCATTCCTGTATTCCTCCAGCCTGCCCGGTACCTGTCACTGTCATTTGATCGTGATGATGAAGGTTGGGCAGCGACATATGCAGAGCTTTTAAGAGACTGAACTTCCACGACTGAGGCCAAAGGCTTGCTGCTGGCCGAGGTTGGAATAGGCGACACTCCTCACCTCTAGCACTCCTTATCCTGTCCTCACTTGTTAATGCTGCCTGTTCATCCCCAACCGCTGGCATGAAGATGCAGTTTTCCCTGTGAACCACTAGATGCCCTGAGATCTCTTTGATTCAACATTTCTTTCACCAACCAAAACTGTACTGGGGAGAAGAAAGGAACAGCATTCCAGCTAAACCATGAGAACAATAACATGTTCGCTGGTGGGGAATGTTTTCCAGATTAAAGTAATATCTGCTTTATAAATATATGCAGTTCAAGCACTGAAAAGGAAAGCAGTATACGTATTAGGGAATTTATCAATATCTGTTGAAAGAGATTGAAAGATGGTTCCTCAGGGCCATGATGATAGAAGTGAAGAAATTAATATTACAGAGATGGAAATCTCTTAATTGCCCCAAATAATAGACAGTTCTGCAGAAATTTAGCATCTCTGGCAAAGGTATCCTCAGAAGTGCAGAACACAATAAGAGACAATACAGTCAAATTCTGGTATTATGGCACAGTGGTGTAAGTTAAACTAATGCCACTAATCTCAGTGGAGTTATTCTAGTATTCTAGCACATCAGTGAAAACAGAATATGATTCCAAGTACTAGATTTGTGCTGGATCAGAACTCAAGCCCTCAAGGCATGGGGTATCTTTACCCAGATATAGCAAAGCTCTTAAGTACATGCTAGCCTTTAATTCTTTGCAGGGAGGACCTTGCTGACTGTGGCAGGAGTACCCTTCTACTTAAGCATGCGTGAGCTTTACTCTGACATGACCAAGCCCTTCAGCACACAGCAGCACTAATTGTGAAAGAGCTGTGATTCAGCGAGCAGGCCCTGCCTGCCTTGCCAAACAGCCAAATCTAGACGATCAGTAGCTACCATGCAGCATGACATAACTAAGTTATTCATCCTTGATATACTCAATAGGCACCTTGGGGTAGATTTGAGCAAGGTAAAGATCAGACATCATTTATTTCTCAAGGCATTTAAAGACTGCAGATAAATCACTTCATCTGGTGGTCAGGTAAAGTCCCTGGTGACTGGAAAAAGGGAAACATTGCACCCATGTTTAAAAAGGGTTGAAAAGAGGACCCTGGGAACTACCAACCTGTCAGCCTCATCTCTGTGAGTGGGAAGGTCATGGAACAGGTCCTCCTAGAAGCTGTGCTAAGGCACGTGGAGGACAGGGAGGTGATTCGAGACAGTCAACATGGCTTCACCAAGGGAAAGTCTTGGTTGACCAACCTAGTCGCCTTCTATGATTGGAGTGACCACATCAGTGGACAAGGGAAGATCTATGGATGTCAATTCTCTGGACTTCTGTAAGGCCTTTGACACAGTCCCCCACAACATCCTTCTCTCTAAATTGGCAAGATGTGGATTTGAAGAGTGGACTGTTGGGTGGATGAGGAATTAGTTGGGTGGTCGCATCCAGAGGGTGGTGGTCAACGGCTCAATGTCTAGATGGAGATCAGTGACAAGCGGTGTCCCTCAGAGGTCCGTATTGGGACCAGTCCTGTTTAATATCCTCATCAATGACATAGTGAGATTGAGTGTACCCTCAGCAATTTTGCAGATGACACCAAGCTGAGTGGTATGCTTGACATGCCTGAGGGAGGAGATGCCATCCAGAGGGACCTGGACAAGCTCGAGGAATGGACCTGTGTGAACCTCATGAGGTTCAACAAGGCCAAGTGCAGGGTCCTGCACCTGGGTTGGGGCAACCCCCGGTATCAATACAGGCTGGGGGATGAAGGGATGGAGAACAGCCCTGCTGAGAAGGACTTAGGGGTACTGGTGGATGAAAAACTGGACATGAGCCAGCAATGAGCACTCACAGCCCTGAAGGCCAACCATATTCTGGGCTGCACCAAAAGCAGCGTGGCCAGCAGGTTGAGGGAGGTGATTCTGCCACTCCGCTCTGGTGAGACCCCACCTGAAATACTGCATCCGGCTCTGGAGCCCTCGGCACTCTGGAGCCCTTGGCACAGCAAAGACATGGACCTGTTGGAGAGGGTCCAGAGGAGAGCCACAAAAATGATCGTAGAGATGGAACACATCTCCTATGAGGACAGGCTGAGAGAATTGGGGTTGTTCAGCCTGGAGAGAAGGCTCTGGGGAGACCTTACTGCAGCCTTTCAGTACTTCAAGGGCATTTATAAGAAAGATGGGGCCAAACATTTTTAGCAGGGCCTGTTGCAATAGGACAATGGGTAATGGTTTTAAACTAAAAGAGATTTAAGAATCAGATTTAGACTAGATATAAGGGAGAAATTTTTTTACAACGAAGGTGGTGAAAACACTGGCACAGGTTTCCCAGAGAGGTGGTAGATGCCACATCCCTGATGTCCCTGCTCATTGCAGGGGGGTTGGACTAGATGACCTTTAAAGGTCCCTTCCAACTCAAACTGTTCTACGATTCTGTGATTCTGTATTTGTTATATGCACCTTCATCTCAGGTTAGAGGGTTCTGCCTGAACTAATGTAAGCTGACAGAGCTTCCTTGACTTCCCTTGGCTTTTCCATGATCTGGGCACTCTACTTAATGAGGGGGCATTCATCTTTCATAATACAGGTGCTTCTACTCAAGCATTTCAGCAGTTTTCACATAGTAAGAAAACATTGGGAAGCCTGTTTTTAAAAAAGCGGGGCTTGCACCAATCACTTCTGCTGCTCAAAGATACCCAGGAAATTAGTACTAGAGGTGGAGAAATAGCAAAGCTATCTGGACTCCTACTTTTTTGCTTTGAGTGCTACATGACCCTGCTACATTAGTATGCCTGCAAAAGATCACCTCATTTTATTCTCTGCGTTCTCTGAAGAGCTCTATGAAACAGCGTGGGGGATCCCCACTACAGAATAAAATTCTTCTGATAAAACAGGTAAAACTGCTCTCATCTGAACAGCAGTTCCTCATTTCTACAAAAGTAATCATTGTATAGGAAGCAGCTTTGTCTCCTACTGTAAAAAACAGATGTTAAGACAGGATTACCTGTGCCAAGCTTTAAGGCACCACCTCTCCTCCTCTCTGATTTTTCTAGTACTAGAATCCATTTGCTCTAGGCTGCAGCTTCAGGGGCCTCACTTTTCTAGGGAACTCCAACAATAAATCACTAGGTAAGTGGGTCTTACAATTAGCTAACACAGAGAAAAAACTCAGCCAGGCACAATGTTGTTGTATAATCACTGTAATCAGACTTACACTTGTGAGTTTATACATTATGCACCCACCCACCTGGATTCTTCTCAAAGTCTGACCTTTCTGAGTGTGAGAGGTGAAAGCAGCTCAGCGACCTGAAAACTGTATATTTTCAGTATGACTCAGAATGTACTGTCCCTTTGAGAAGTGTTATATTGAAATTGGACTTGACAGAGAGTGATTAGCTAATTTAGAAGTTGCTTTGGATGCACAGATGTTGCCTATTTCCTAAAGAGTTCTTCAGTCCTGAATACAAATACCCTGAAAAGCTTGCTAATTTGAGGCCTTATACTTGTCACATACAGGGACTGGATAAACTCTATTTCATAGAATCATTTAGGTTGAAAAACACCCTTAAGAACCTTGACTCCAGCTGTAAACCTAACACTGCCAAGTCCACCACTAAACCATGTCCCTAAGCACCATGTCCACACATCTTTTAAATACCTCCAGGGATGGTGACTTAACCACTTCCCTGGGCAGCCTGTTCCAATGCTTGACAACCCTTTCAGTGAAGAAATTTTTCCTAATATCCAATCTAAACCTCCCCCGGCACAGCTTGAAGCCATTTCCTCTAGTCTTATCACTTGTTACTTGGGAGAAGAGACCAACACCTACCTTGCTACAACCCCCTTTCAGGTAGTTGTAGAGAGCAATAAGGTCTCCCTTGAGTCTCCTTTTGTTCAGGCTAAGCAACCTCAGTTCCTGCAGTCACTCCTCATAAGACTTGTTCTCTAGACCCTTCATCAGCTTTGTTGCTCTTCTTTGGACCCACTCATTTCCTCATACTCAGTTATGTATTTAGGCCAACTGTTTGCAACCCTCCCCATCCTACTGTCAACTTCTTCCTCCAGCTTTACTAGTGTGCTCCCTTTTATTTTTTTCTTTTTTAAATTACTCAACTGCTATAGAAGTTTAAGGGAGCTACAAGGCACTAGCAGCTTTGTTCTCAAATAGCATTGTACAGAAGTCATTGCTCTGTAGGTGGAGCCACCAGGAAGAACCACAGATAGGGTCTTAAGCCCCAAATACCTTCTACCTTTTAGCTAAAGGATTACCTCTGTTCATAGCCACTGCAGTAAAGTCTTAGCAGTTCCAACCAAGAAAAGCAAACAAAGACTCACCTTATTCCAGAATCCCTCACTCATGTGGCACTGTAGAAAATCACCTTGTAAAATCTGTTGCTGCTCATAGAGGACCACATAATATATTTAATGGTTCTGGTGAGCAGAGACCATGTGAACTCAGGTGTTCCCTCTTTGGGGTTTCATTTAACTATGGACACCTGATTTTATAAGAGCAAAAGTAAAGGCATTGGTTCTTTCAGAGTTAGAGCATGCTTTCTGCATCAGACAGACAGATACTTGAAGCAAAAGTGAGGCAAATTTTGCTTGATACACTTTACCACTAGGAAGGAAAGGTTTGGTTTATTGCTGTAGCTCTTTCCTTGTGAGAGTGGTCAATGTTTATAATTTTCACTTGGGGAGAAGGAGATGGAACCTCAGACCTTAGCTTCTCAGAGGTTTTAATACCAGAATGGACTGTAATAGTTGCTCTGCATGTCTTTCTGTGTCCCAAACCACAGAGGGTTTGGGCTTCTGCTCTAATGTGAGGCAATGCCAGAATCAGAGTAAACTATGCCATATGTGATCTGATTTTCTTCTGGAAGGTGTCACTCAGGCTTCAGAAAAAGCTTTTTTCCATTGGTATTTAACTCATCCTAGAGCATGCTGTTTTGTGTTTCCTGATTGAGGTTTGCTCAGGCAGAAGTTTTTCTCAGCTACAAATAGCTGCAATTTTTACATGTATTTGTCCTTCCTTTAGGATACATTGGTAAGTCTGCTATCAGTAAATAAAAGGACAGAGTCCAAACTTTAATGTTAGTTGAGAATCAGAGAGCAAGACCCCTTACCTGGAAGAAGCCTGGAGTAGGCACTGTTGTGATGCAGTTGTAACGTCCACAGTAACATACACTGCATAAAGCATACTGCCCATCTTTTTTGCCTGTTCCTTAGCCAAGTATAGCACAACCCTGATCCCTTCTGGATGGCAAAAGCACAGAGGAGAGAACAATGATGCCTCTCTTTCTGGTGACTACAAAAGGGAAGTAATTAATCTTTAAACAAATGTAGGAAAAACAATCTTGGAGTATTTGGGAGTCCCAGATAGTTTCACAAAGGAGTGATTTTAGAGTACAAGAGGGTAGGTTGAAGATGAATACATTAAGAGGGAACACTTTAGCAGAAGAGCAAGAAATGAGAGCTTTTAGGTTATGGGATAGTTACCAAGGGATGTGATGGAGGCTCTGTTACATAGGCCATTTGAAAAAGCAGACTAGACAGAGTGCTATTGAGTATACTCCAAGGAACTATCCTGTCTCTGCAGGCAGCCTGACTGTTACCTCGTTAATGGCCTGATTTTCTAAATGTATCATGTGGCTATTTCTAACACTGACTTTAGCAAGACTTCTGGGTGTCGGATTCTTCAAGAAAATATCAGATTATTGATCATCAATGACTTAATTCCTATTTTTGTGGTCATGAAAGCTGTGTTGGATTTTTTTAGTCATGCAACGTGCAGAAGATTCATGACTTTTCCTGTCTGCAATAGACCATGGCACTCCTTTTGAAGGGCTGGTGTCCCACTGGCTTTTGCTTATATCTGAGGTAAAATAAAGTGCACCAGCAGAAGCACCTGGTACCACCTGCCTCATCTGTATGGCATTTGAGCCACCATCTGCAGATGCCTGGGGCTAGTAGAGCTGGCATGAGCAGAAGAGGTAGGCACGTTGCAGAGCCAAGCAGCCCCATGGAGCGGAGAGCAGCAGGACTACTTCAGTTCTGCAAGATTTGCTGTGCCTCTCCTGGGCAGGGGATGGCACATGCTGCAGGCGTTGTGATGCCAGTACTCCAGTTAAATATTTAAATTTCATTTACTAGAGCAACAGGGGAAGCTGCAATCATGTTTTATAGGGAAAAAGATTTTCCAGCATGCAGGTTAATTTTTAATTTTTCAGATTTTTTCCTTACACTTTTCTCTTCTCTTAGCCATTGTCTTTCTTGAACCTCCATTTTTAATTCCCTTTTAATTTGCTTGAGTGACAGAGCAAAAGGAGGAGAGCTGGAGGTAAAAAGCACCTGACTAACACTTACTTCTCTATGGAAGATAGTCTTGGTTTTACATAAATCCTCTGCACCAGATCCTGCAGCTTTAAGGACCCCCATCATTCAGATATACCCACTCTACTATGCAACTCCTTTTAGCACATATGGTCTCAGGTTCCTTGTGGACTAAGCAACATTACTTCCCACCTGCATGGTAACGAAAAAAATAAAATCTGTAGTACAGTCAATAAATTAAATACATTACAAATAGGCCAATTTCTGAGCTATTTAAAATATGTGCTGCTGGTGCCCTGTCTGGCAATATATATACACAGAGCGCAGGATTTATGATGGTTTGCTATGCACTTTAAATATCATGAAAACCAGTCAATTTCCTTTTGTTACAACCTAAATCTGTCTTGGCAGCTCCTGCTATAGCCTGGTTCCCATTGCAACATGGGGCACTGAAATTGGTACAGCCTGTTTACAAAATGGATTTAATAAGAGCTTCTGATAAGGACAATGGTTCTTAGTTTTTTTTAAAAAAAATGTCAGTAGGTGATACAGAGCTTTCAAATTCAGTCACTGTGAATTAAGGGACTGTCTGAACTGGTCTAAATGGATTTTCTCATCTCTCTATCTGCATGTCCTAATGTGTATGATCTGGCTTCTTATGCTAGTCCTTCACAATGGTATTTGAACAGTTCTGTGGAGGAATAAGTGTGCTATACAAAATGTAGTATGTGCTGCTCCTGCCTGAAACTAAATTAATTTTACCATATATTTCCCTTCTTGCTTTCTCTACCTTCCCTGAGATAATCCTGTAAAGCAAATCTGCAGGCTACACTATGCAGTAGGCAAGAGGGAAAAGCACTGTTTGGGTGGTACCTAGGAAACATCTAGATAAGGAAAATTTAGTCTAAACACCAGAAATATCTTCTGTCTGGTGAACTATGGATTCAGTAGAGTTTTCAGGCACATCTTGGGGCCTAAAACTGCAAACTACTGAATGTCTTAACTGTGTACAGCCCTCACAAGATCAGCCTCAATGGAAGAGCAGAAACGCTGGCTACTCCTTTTCTTTTTGCCTTTTTGAGAACTTCACAAAAGTGAGTTCTGTGAAGCAGTGATGAACACAAGGGAACGTCACTGTAGTGTTTACAGGACTGCACTTGCAACAGTTTTCCTGACAGTGATAGTTATGTATCTGTATTTCACAGCTGCAGGAATCCTTCCAGATAGTCACTGTCAGAGAGGTGTAGACCTTTACAGGGTAAAGCTCTAGGGACCAGCTTCCAGTGGGTTAGTTACACTGATCCTCCAGGAAGCTTTAAATCACTTGTTGAGTAGACATGAGTAGACTTCTGCATTAACCAGAGGTGTCAGCCAGGAGAGCGCTTGTCAGCCTACTGCTCTGCGGGAGGGTGGATCCATGCTGCACGGCAGCAAGGCATAGCAGGAATCAGCATGCCTGCTTTGAAGCCATTCCTCTGGCTTGATTGTATAAGGTTGCTAGATGTCTTCTCTTTAATATCCTAGTCAGTACCAGAAAAGGAAGAGTGCAGCTGTGGATGTAAGGAATTGCCAGGAAAGCACAGCAATTTTTATAGCCACTCTGTGCTACCTGACTGAGTCTGGTCTTCATTAACAGACCTTTACAAGTCATCTGTTAGGTAAATCTACAGGGAGACCAAAGCTACCTGTTGAGAAAGTCCTCACATACGCATCCAGAGGCATGCCAGCTAGATGATCTCTCTGAATGGAGGAAGACCATTGCCTGATCATTTTGTCAGTCCATTTAACACTGTGTGTTATCTGTAAAACAGGATTCTGCAGTGAGCAGTGTAATAAGTGTCTGAATGATGGACAGTTGTAAACAACTTGTCTTCAAGACAGCATTATCCCATGCTCAGAACTGGTAATAAAGCCATAAAGCTTTCTATGTCTTTTAATTTATGTAAGCTATGTAGAGCTCTTTTAATTTATGTAGGCTATCAAATCAGCATATGGATGTCCTCATTATCTATGTAAAAATCCAATTCTTTCTTCAGTGCTGATAAAATCTTAGGTTTTGTGGATTTTCATGGTGTAGCAGGTTTCACAGATTAACTTTAGTTTATTTTAAAACCTTTTTCTACAAGAAGTTTTTGCCTTTACTACATCATATGTTATTTTTTGATAAGAATGTTTCCCTGTATTAATCAAAAGTCCAGAGCATCTTCCAGGAACTACTGGTGCAAGAATAAATTTACAGAATCCTTCTCCATCATAGATTCTCAGTTTAGGCCAGTGGAGCGCTGGCATGCTGATCTAACTAATGCCTGTGCAATTATTCGGTGAAATGAACTCCTGGGAAGCTCTTAGTTGAGGCAGGAGAGTTCTTACAAAAATCAGGGCTTCAGTCCTGTACTAAATTCTGGCACATCATGTGTTCCTGGATTTATAAAAAGATGAAATATTGAACTTTTCCCACATGACCAAAACTTCATTGCATTTTTAGTTCAGATGCAGTGTAGTGTTTCGTTTTCAGTTCTCTCTAGGAACAAGATACTTCAATATTTCTAAATCCAAACACTTTGTTGCAATGACTCAAATGTGTCCTTCATTAAATTGTATTTCCTTTGGGTGCTATAGTGATGAATATATTTTCTAGAGCAGGAACAGAATGTATGTCTTGCACATCTATTTGTTCTCATGGGCTAGACACACTGCAGTTTTTCAGATGCTGCTTTTTTTGTCCCCAAATCATGTTGGTTGAAAATTTCTTCTAAAACAATTATTTTTTTTTTCAAGCAAGTGTCCACTGTAATTCACTCTAATTGTCACCCCTGTCGTCAGCTTCAGCAGTGAAGCTGATGATTAAGTGGTCATGAATGATTAACTGTCTGTCAGCTGTTGCAATGATGGCAGTGAGTCTGGGATCAGGCATGTTGGCAGGGCAGCAAAAGACAAAGCCTGAGTGGTCAAACTGAATAGCATATTGGGACCCAGAGATTTAGGTGGCTTGTCAGAAAGAAAGAAGTGCAGAAAGAAGCAAAAGATTGCTGTGATAATAAGTGAACTATTAGTAAGATAAAAAAAATATGAAGAAAAGCGCAAAAATTATTCAAGGATTGAGGGATGACACACAAGGACCTAAGTTTATTCAGTCTAGAAAAGAAATAGTACAGCTAAAGAGATATCAGTCTATATACGCCTTCACCAGAGCCATGAATATTTGCACTATCAAACCATTAATGAGATGTCCATGGAAAGCATGCTGGCTACTGGAAAATACTACAAAGGACGGGTCATATAAGCTTGATCATGGAAAGTACAAGATCTAATATCCTCAGATGTCTTTACCTGTGCTTTTTTTCCCCCCTATAATCCAGGAAAATGTGAGAAGCTGATACAACTACTTTATAATGTTTTTGTCCTCTTTTGAGCCACCTGGCTTTATTTCTTAAATACAGAAGCCTGGTCTATATTGTCTAGATCAAATACAAACAGATGATAACAGGAGAGGCAATTTTGTCCTTCAAAGCTCTTTTCTGCTGCTTTTCCTTAAGACCAGGGATGTATTGCAGAATCATTTTCCCCTTGTAAACTAAGTTTGAAGTTAACTTTTTTTTCCCCCTCTGGCAATTTGTATTTACTATGAGAGATATCTGTGATTTGAACATCCCTGCGTTTATGCATTACCTAAACAGATCAAAGTGCTATTTTTAAGCTGCTAAGAGCATCAAGAGGAGGGAGTTGATAGAATCGATAGCCCTGACACCTACAGACTTTAGCAGGTGAAAGCTCTCCAACTCCTCCTCCCCACTCCCAATGAAACATAAAGACAATTTAAGATGAGAAAACTAAACACTCAATGTGTCAAGTGTAAAATCTGAACCTGCAGGTGCACTGCATATAACCTCTTTTAAGATTCAATGGTCCATACAACAAACTGATAGTTTTCTCCAATCCTGTGAGACTGCATAACTGTGGAATCCTGAGGAATCAGTATGTCACGAGACTCGGCCAGGTTCTCAGCCATCCTCTAACATAAAATCAACTTCACTTTCCTATTTTAAGATAAGGCTGTTGGAGAAGCTGATCTTGAGGATATTAAAGTTGGAAGTGAGACTTGCTAGGTCCATCTGATGTAACTTTTTGCACAGCACAAGCCATATGGTTCACTAGTTCACTAGTTTCATTAGTGAAATCTGTATCAATTCTATAACTCCTGCTTGAGATATAAAATATTTCAATGGTGCAAGATAATTTTAGAGGTATCATTGAGGGTGAGGACAGGATTCATCCATGACTCAGAAGTCGGGGCTGTCATCAGAAAGGAGGGACAGAGGGATTTCCTGCTAAAGCAATGATGTGCAGTATCATTGTCAGGCTTGTCCCACCTCCCAGTTTTTATGACTTTTCTCCTTACTCATAGTTTCTCCTTTCTTGCAGCCATTTTTCTGGTTATAACTGATGCACAAATGTGTTCTATTTTATTTTCTCTATTTATGCTATTTCTCCACTGGCTACATTCTCTGTGGTTTGGAATAACTATTGCCTAAAGCCTCATGACAAAGATGATGTTTTTGAAGGGCTGATGGTAAATAAGGACTTCTCTGGCTTCTTTTCTGATTGTTCCTCTTATTTCCAGTCTCCACAAGCTTCCTGTATTTTGTATTTAAATGATTTGGTAATGACTCACAAATTACCAACCAGGCTTTATTAAAAAATGGATCAGACTATTAACTCCTCTATGGGTTAAACTTTAGCCAAAACCCAGCATAAGACCTGCCAGTTCCATACAATAGTTTGTTGTTTTCTGCAATGTAAGAGCTAGTAGCTTGTAACTAGAAGCAGGAAATGTGTATTCCTTTCTTTGTCTGACTTGGCTTTTATGGATATAAAATTTTCAGTCTTGGATTGTCTCCATGACCTCACAGTAAGGTTTCTTCAGAAATAGTTACTTTTTATTTGGTGAGCAGTTACATCTGTTTTTTCCTCTTACTGCACACTTAAAAAGTTACTCCTAAGTTTCCTCCAGTTGATGCTGCACCTGGATACTCTCAACACAGACATCATAGGTGTTAAAGGTACCACCCTTCAACAACCTCTCTGGTTCTACTGAAACATTACTTTCAGTAAGGAAATGCAAATTTTTAGATTTTAAGAATCTCTGATGGAATGACATTTCCCTGGCTTTTAATTTTGTCTGAAGACTCAGCACCAAGGTTTAGCGCATTGGATGCCAATTGCAAAAGATTTTACATGATTTGATAGGCAGCCCAAGCTGCCTAGAATAGACATATTCTGTACTAATTTTAAATTAAAAAGAAAGAAATCACACTTTAGTTGGTGTCAGTTTTCCTCCTCTTCCTACTTGATAGAGCTTTATCCAGCAATGCTCGTGAGCCTAAAGTTTGCATTTTCTCTGTTGGATTGCTGCATTATGCTAAGTTTCCAAGTTTTGAAGTACTCATATTGTCTTGAATCTGTTAATTTTGCACAATTTGAATCTGGGAAAAAATACATCTTCAGCTCTCATGTCAAAGCTTCAAATCACATAAATCCATATTCTGTATATAATGTTTGTTGCACAATAAATTTTTCTATATCACTATTGACAATTTCATCATGGATTGATGCATTGTTAGAAATCTTTTTTTTCCTTAAAATACTTAATATAACTCTGTTGACGAAGTATTGTACTTTATACACTTTGGCTTTCTTTATCAATTTACTAGAGCTGAATAGAGGAAAGTGATAGATTTGAACAGATGGAAACAATGTCCAGTCATACAGGAAAACACAAATGTGTTCAAATATTTCTGTTTGGTGTTTGGAGAGAATATCCATTTGCAAGAATGACATGATGTAATCATATAGGATGCTCCTGAAATAGTTTCTTCATCAGTACTAACATGTAAGGATGTTAACTCCTTAAATTACCTAATAGAGGTATTTGGAAGGGCTAACTAGATAGGTACTTTACAACTGCATTTGACCACAGTTAAGTAACTCCTAGAATGAGGGTCCTGATTTGATGGCTGAAGGTGAACAAAGATATTGATAAATCAGAGAATTCAGTATTTCTCCTTTTTCATCAGATATCAAAAATGACCAGAGGGGTGGAACACCTCTCCTATGAGGACAGGCTGAGAAAGTTGGGATCGTTCAGCCTGGAGAAGAGAAGGCTCTGGGGAGACCTTATTGCAGCCTTACAGTACTTAAAGGGGGCTTATTAGAAAGATGGGGACAGACTTTTTAGCTGGGCCTGTTGTGATAGGTCAAGGGGTAATGGTTTTAAACTAAAAGAGGATAGATTTAGACAAGATATAAGGAAGAAATTTTTCACATTCAGTGAAACATTGGCACAGGTTTCCCAGAGAGGTGGTAGATAGAAACATTCCAGGTCAGGTTGGATGGGGCTCTGAGCAACCTGATCTAGTTGATGATGTCCCAGCTCATTGGCGGGGGGGGGGGATGTCCCTGCTCATTGCGGAGGGAGGGTTGGGACTGGATGACCTTTAAAGGTCCCTTCCAACCCAAACTGTTCTATGATTCTATGATCATTGTACAAGAATGAGTATTGCAGCTCTTCCTCCTCTGGCCCAGAGCTGGAAATGTATGCCAATGCCTTACCTCATTGTAGTTACTAGCTTCCAAGTAACTTAAGTTATTTACACCATAGGTACTTCAGCTGTGAGTCTACAACATGACAGAAGAACACTGATCTTATGGGAGTTTTTTGGTTTAGTCCCTTTAGTTTATGCTATCATGGAATCTGTATTTGCAATTTTGAGAAAGAATTCCATGCTAATTTGAAGCATGCCTTTGAAGAAGGGATTTCTACACTAGCAAAAGAACTTCACTACTTTATCTCAAGGAATAAAATCTGGAACCACTGGCAGAAATTTTTTTCTGTTTCGTGTAAACCTACTGCTGCAGTGGAACATGGCATGGATGTTATAAACATATTTGTGTTTTTCTTCTTTGAGGCTTTCTCAGCAAATTATGAGGTCTAAGACATTTGTCTTACATCCACATGTCAAGTTTCTTGAATGCTGGGAGAACTAAATTTGGCCTCCAACCTTTACAATAGCGAGGTAAAGATGCTGTGTCAAGTCCAGGTGTAGTCTAAGGAAAGATGAGCTGTACAAAATAAGCTGGAATAGAGGCTTCTGTGTGAAGAAACGTTAAACACAGTAGGTTTTTCAGCTTGTAGAAGAGATGGTCAAAGAGGAATTTGATAGAGCTCTATACATTCTCAAATAGTGTAGAGGAAGTAGTGTACAAGTGAAAGAATCAGGTGGATGTTTTTAAATTAAGGAGAGTATTTTTCATAGAATTAAACTGAAGAATTTGCTACTTCAGATTGTTTCAGGACTACAAAGTATAAGTGGGTTCAGAAAAAAATAGACATGTTTATGGAAGACAAGTCCACTGAGGACTATGAAGTGTGAAGATACACGTACAATCTCTGGCTCAGGACATCTGTAAACTAGTGATTGCTAAAATCTTGGATGGTGTAACAAGGAAGAGTCACTTAGACTTACCCTAATCTTATATTTTTCCCCAAGTTTCTACTGTTGCCTACTGATAGGTTCTGGTTCAGTATGGCTATTCTGGTATTTTTATTTTCTGAAACAATACAAGAAGTGTGATTTTTTTTACAGGTGTATTCAGTCTAGCTGGGGTAATACTCTACTGTGGTTTAAGAATGGGAAATACCATATTCTTTTGTGAAGAGGGAGCAGGATTGACAACGGTGTCTACAAGATAAAACTAGTGAAAGCTTTCTAAAAAACAAAAATAAAAAAAGAAGAAAGCATCAGTGAAATACATCACCAGAAGCAGCAGCAAGTCCAGCAAGTTGCGGGGGAAGCTTCATGATATGCATAATAAATCCAGTATATAAGATGAGAGAGACACAGGCAAAGTGCTGCATTAGACAGTCTGATTCCTGATGCTCTGAAAAACATAGAGTCTGCTTAGCAGTGGCTTTGAAGGTCTGTTGCCAAAATTCAGAACCAGATAGGACAAAAGAACACATGCATTTTGCACAAGATGTGGGTTTTGAACCCTGCTCTGCTTGCCCATAAAAGACTGATTTCTCTAATGGTTAAGAAAATCTTACTTATGGTTTAGACACGTGGACATGTTGTTCTAGGGTAACATGCAAGAGCATAGCAGTATAGTTGTGGAAGACACTTGTGTGTTTATTTTTAGCCGATGGCAGTTGAGAATTACCTCAGGTTATCTTGCTTCCTATTAGAATTGTCTAATGGTTTAGATGTATGAACAGAGTAACATAGCTACCAGGTTATTGTGCATCAACTAGTCTGCAGCAATTGCCTCTGCATCCTCTTAGCCCGAAGCAGGTGCAAAATAATTCAACTTAGCTTAGATCTCAGTGGAATATAGCTAAAATAACTCCATCCAACACCAGAAGATAACTTCGTGCAGCAAGTCTGTTCCATATTCCACCCATAACACCCACACATTCCACTCACAGCCTGGAGCTGGGCAATAGGTCTCACAAGAACAGAGACGCAGCTATTGTGAGCTCTACCATTCCCATCAATCTCATGTCCAAGGAATGGGATTCAGTTATCCTGATTCTGTGGCCTCTACTCATGTAAAATGCTAAGATCTGTAGAACCAGAATGAGGGCTATTGGATCTGGAGTGAAGGCATTCTGCAGCCAGTAGGCCTGCCTCTGCAAATAGCTTCTATCGGAAATACTTTGGAGCGTATCTGGGTGTGCTAAAGGACTGCAGTTGTACCTCTATGTGTGGCCTGATCTGAAACAACAAGCTTCTGCTTTTTTAGCTGACTGGCCAAAACCACCTCCCTTGCCTTTCAGGGTACGGCAGAACAGGATGGTGGATTTTTCTCTCTTTTTAGCTATTAATGACCTAATACAAACTATAAAAAGTGCATCCAGATATCATGGTGATAAGTGCCTTAAAAGCATCTGTAATGAGAAATAATTCAAATGATGATGTTCTTCATGAAGCTTTTAAAGTATATTAACCAGAAACTTATATAAGCAGTGAAACCTACGTTACACACACACATGCATATGCAAAAAGTAGTGAGTAGATGAAGAAACATATCTGCAAGAACAGAATGACTTTTTTTTAACTTAACAACTTCTACATTCTTCTTGTTCAGCCACTTGTTCACCACCTTCTACTCCCCTCCCCCCGACAAATGCAAGTCAAAATCAAAGCTCCAACTCGGTTTAGAAAATGAGTGTTCATAAATGGTGGTAGCACATAATAGCAGTGTTTGGTGGGATATACTACCCATGGCAGAGAATGATCTATTTAGGAGTCTTTTTGATAAACTGGACATATGTAAGTGTTGCACAGACACTTGTGAACTGAGTGTTTATTTAAAACACAAAACAAAACCAGATCTAATCTGTTGGATTTTTTGGATGTAATGTTCATGTGAGGGATCAGAGCTCTTGGACAGGATAGTCAGTTCCTATCCAGACAGCAAAAGGAGTTGCTGTTACAAGGGGCTTTGTAATCTTCAACTGGATCAGGTGAGACATCCCTAACTGCTGTTCTTATACCTGAAGTCTTATACTGAAGTCTTATACCCACCTACAAAGTGTTTAAATTACAGAACTGCTTGATCAGAAACAGGATTTTGAATTTACCTTTTACTCATTAGTAATGGTTGACTGACCATTACTATGTCCTCATGTCTCTATATGTCCATTTAGACATATGAACATGTCTGTATGTCTCTACATGTATGGAAAGGCTGCACTTTGCATAAATCATTAAATATTCACTCTGCCTGAAAGTAACAAGACCTAATTCTGTCGACCATTACCTGAGTGATTTATGAAGGCACAGAGGTTCAGGTCCTGGACCTAGTGTTTTTCCTTGTATACTGTGTTGGGAAAATACAATGCTTAGGACTGATGGTTTTCCAAAGGACATAAAACATCCTTTGAGACTGCTTTTCCTTTCTACACATTTCTGTTCACTATCTATAAATTGTGCTCATTCCTGTAAACCTTTCCTTTACATTTCCTTTACCATTTCCTTTATATAATTCCTTTACATCTATTATCTCTAAACAACATATGTTTCTGACTGGCAACGAGTAAATGTTACATATTTACAGCAATTTGAAAAAATGTCCCCCTTCACCATTAATACAATTAATTCTAAATAAAAATATTATACATGTTACTCAGGGAAGAAAGATACCCCTATGTACTCACCCCCCACCTCCTCTTTTTGAATTGCTGGAATTCCTAAGGGAACAAGTTTTGAATTTGTGTAGGGAAGTCTGTGACACACTTTCAGCCTACAATGAACCAAAAGTGAGACCATCCCCTGTCAGAGCCTGGGGAATAGCAGCAGCTGCCTTTGGAATTCTGCTGTGTCTCCACTGCAGATTACAAGTAAGAATGAACAACAACCATTCCAGGTATCTTTCACCATCACCTTGCAGGTTTCTGGACACACCATATTGCTTGAAAGATGGCTGAAGTAATTTTTACATATGTTTTTTTCTTTTTACACTGCCTGGAAACTGCAGAAAGCTGTCCAAGTCTTTTGATAGCTATTCAACACAAAGGTTGGGTTGCGACCTCTGACTCAGGAATTCTTTAAACTGTAATGCTGGGATGGAAAGATGTAATGGAGGAATGATTACCATAGGCACTATTACCATAGGCGTGCTCTGCTTTTGCAGGTGTAACTTGCCACTCTTGGTGACAGGACAGTGGACTTCAGGAACACGTGGCAATCCTTATGTTCTAAAGAGGTTTGAATTGCAATTACACACACTTGAAATCTCCATCAGACATCCAGAGCAGTGAAACAGGCAGGTCCTTTAAACATGAAATAAGTAACAGTGTTACTTGCTGCATTGTCTGAGTTTCCAGGAACTAACTGATAAAAATGGACAACAACAAAACATGCTGTAAACAGCTACTGAATATTCTGCCCCAGGGAACTGACATGGTTCCAGCATCTCCCAGTAGCACTAACAAGGCACTTAGTATTGAGCACCTGCATTTAAGTTACCTTTTCCTCTGTCTTTAGGCTCACAGGAAAAAAAAAACACTCCAACACATCAGGAAGCAAGAGTAAGATAGCTTTGGACAAACTCAGTAAGCTTCAGTGGAAGACTTCAGCAAGCTGTAATTTAAGGAACCAAATCTGTGTTTTTATCTATTTTTAAGATTCATCTTTTTACAGCAATGTGGTCAGAGACACATCTGTTCTAAAAGCATGAGAACAAGGACGTGACTTAGGTTTTCACACAAATGTATGACAGAGAAGAAACCAGATCAGAGATCTGAAAGAAAATGGCATACACAGTGGATTGTGACTATTTCACTAACACTGCATTGTAGGATGCATCATGCCATTCACTTCCCATTGGATCCTCCCTGCATATTTCTCAAGATTAATTTTTTTTTCTGGAAGTAAAAAAGAAAGATATTTAATAATGATTCAGTTCTCCTCCTACAGCTTATTTCTACCTTTTTATTAAGAAATTAATTAGCCCCCAGGATCACTTTCCAGGATTCCAAGTGCATTTTCTCTCTCAGCTGAGAAAAAATTGTGAGGTCAATTCATATAAAAGTATTAACATGACAATTAGAACCCTTCTACAAACCACACTACAAACTCTTAGTGTCTCAGTTTATCTGTTGGTAAATGGGGATAACGCTGCTGACCATCATTTGTGGAACATTTTGTGATCAGTGCATGAGTTAAGTTAGAGAGAGAAGTGCAATGCATTATATGTGTCAAGCACTGCTTTAGTGAAAATTTGCAGAAACCATATTTCAGGAGGTGTGAAGGTCTCCTATAAGGTCATATAAAATCAACTCAGACCAACAAGGACAGGGATTTGGATATAAGGTGTCTTTGGACAAATACATCTGTGGCTATCTGTCATTGCAGACAGTGCAGTGCTCCATCTATAAAGTAGGAATAATAATGGACTCAAACCAAGATTAAATTAACATTGCCTGTGTTTGAAGCATTTGGGTACTACAGAAAACCACCTGATGAGTAATATAATACTACTTTCTGGTCATGTAAGGGCGGGGCAGAAATGAGGAAAAAATCAAATACAGACTAGAAAGCTGCTTGTTAGTAATGAGATTCATCTCATTTAAATTAAATTTTCTAAAAGTTCTGTGTCTAGGCTAGTCATCTAGGGCAGGACTCAGCTAACCAGCTGTTAACTCCTACACTGTGCTATAAAAGAAGCATGGGCTGAGTAGCTTAGAAGTGAACACCTACACTGTAGACTTCTAAATGTAGATGAGGTGAATCTCAATGCTAGTATTCCTGTGCAATCAGTGCAAAGAGAGAAGGACATTTTCAGGTAGCTTTCTTGGCAACTTCTAACCTGTTCCCACTGCTTTGTTGCTGAAAAGAGGTTTACAAAGTTTTCTGGCCTGAATGGTTTTCAATGGACCTGCAAAAAGAACATACCCAACACAGAGATCATTGCAAATGAAAATATGAAGGAAGTCGCCTTTCTACAGCCTGGGGCACTAGAGTTTCCAAAACAATATTCTGCAGGTAGTATTCTAATGTGTATAAAAATGCATTCTTGGAAGTGGTTGAAGTCACCTGACTGAAACTTTAAAAAAATGAGCTTAAAATCATCGAATTCAGGTTAGAAGGGACTTCAGGAGATCTCTAGTCTGACATTCTCCTCAAAGGAGAATAAGCCATTAGATCAGGCTAGATTGCTCAGGGTTTTATTCAATGTGGCCTTGAACATCTCCAAGGACAGAGATTGCATAACATCTCTGTTTGACTGTACTCATGTTGAAAAAGTTTTTCCATATGTCCAGTCTGGATCTCTCTTGTTTCAATTCGTACTTATGGTCTCTCATCCTTTCACCATGCACCACTGTGAAAAGGTTGGCTTCCTTCCTGATAACCTCCTCATAGGTACTAGGAGGCTGCTGTTACCTGCCCACAAAGTCATGTCTTCTCCAGGATGAACAAGCCCTCTTCCTTCAGTCTCTCCTCACAGGATAATTGCTCCTGCTCCTGAACATCTTGGTGGCCCCAGTGAACTTGCTCCAGTTCGTTGGTATCTTTCCTGTATTGGGGGCCCAAAACTGGATGCAGTAGTCTAGATACAGTCCTTGTTGAATTTCATGTCTGGCCATTCCTCTAGACTCTTTAGGTCCCTCTGAATGGCAGTCCTGTCCTCATGCATATTGACTGTTCTCACCAACTTGGTGTCATCTGCAAAATTCATGATGGTGTGCCCCCTACCTCCTCCAGGTCAGTGATAAAGTTCAGGATGTAAAATCTCAGCCTGGACTGTCAAAGTTCAGAAAAATTGTAAGAAATTGAGAACTGGGTCTTAGCATCAAACAAATCTAATTCTATAAGGCATGGCCAGACATGCTTGTTTTTACTTCATGTCACCTAGGAATTCCATTGCAGGCACGTGAGAAAATAGCATCTTTCAAAACAATAGAGCTTCACAGAGAAGAAATGGAATTTTTTCCATATAAGACGAAAATCTGGTATGAATTATGGCAGTTAATAACATAGAGTGGCATAGGGGATTAAAAGGATACACAAATACATACGAAAAAGTGATGGCTACCACATCTAACAGCAAATATAAAAAAAATGTTAGATATAAGTCACAGAACCTACCTCTTGCTGGATTAGAGTCCCAGTGCACTAAACAGTGCTTCAGTGCTCTTTGTGTATTGGGCATTTCTACCTGCAAAGTGCTACTTCCTTCCTTAGGCTGTCTTCAGAGATTTGTCAGCCAAATTGTGAACAAGTTTGACACCATTTAGTTGGTAAATTATTGTATGAAATCATAGTCCCATGTGTCTTTCTCCTGATATATCACACAAGCCTTTCAAAAGTACCCATGGGATCTCTCCAGACATACATGATTGGAAGCAAACACTGCCAGTGGGTCAGAAAGGTCCCAGTGTGACTATGGGTCTGTCCAGTACAGTGGTGAAATTCCCATTAATGTTTGATGATAACATCCAGGTAGTATCTAAGAAGCCAAACATTTCAGTTCAATAAATAGAAAAACAAGTTTTATTGGAAAGATAATAGATATCATGCATATGTAGTCCTAAACGTGACCTGTTAAGATTTCTCCTTCTACCCTTATTTTGTCCTAGATGCCAGTTTATCATTATTTAATAATGGCTGATTGCCATGACACTTCTCCATCCATCCTTCTCTCTGTCTAATCAGAGTGGTAAGGCATCTATCACCTAGTTTCCTTTCTCTCAGAGCAAAAGATATGAGCCACTATCCTTACTCTGGAATCAAAACCTTGAGTAAGTCATGTCACTTTCTTGGTATCTCTCAGCAGAATGCTGCCTTACTGGGAATCAAGTCATCTCCCTTCTCATTAAAATGAATGCTCTGAGCATTCATTTTAATGTGTCTCTCTCTCTCTCTGAGCAAAGTATCAGAGCAGAGCAGGTGATTTTATCATACACAGGCTGCTTGTCACGTCGGTGACCTTCAGTCTAAACGACATCAAACAAGGTCAGGGCTACCTGGCCTAGATGGCACTTGGCTTTTGTACTATCAGAGCCGTGTATGATGTAAATCATACAGGTTTGACTAGGGGTTTGTTATGGCTGTTCTGCTGGAGAACGTTCCCTCTATCATGAAGGCTCAAGGCAGAGAAGCTAGATGGGCCATATCAGTGCTGCGGCTGGGGCCACTGTCCGTTGATGACCTTTTTCTCCTGAAATGAGACTTTCTGCTGGGAAACAGCAAAGCTCTAAGCATGGATTAGCACACAGATGCCTTCCTCAGTCCTTTGGCATGTCTTGGGCAAACGAGGTGATCTGGGGCAGCAACTGGGACAGGCCAGGCGTGTTAGAGAGCATGTCAGGTTACTTTTAACTATGTGAAGAGTCAGGCTTGGGAACTCTTATGTTTTAGATTGACCCTTGCTACTACAGCAGCTATTGTTCACAGAAAAATATTTCAAGGGTTGAAAAATGGTTGGATTTCTTGCCTTCTACACTTTATTATTATAGAGCAGGCCAAAGGAGAGAGAGGAGCAGAAAGGTAGGGCTAGCCAATACTGAGATATCATATCCTGCAATTTAGCTTAAATTGGTAATTTACCAAAGTGAATACCCCCAAGTTGGCCTTAATGCTGGAGTGGGTGGTTTAATTAGCACTGTGCTCCCATTTATAATTAGATTTCTGTTAGTTCAGTTTGAAGCATGATTTCATAATATAAAATTATTTTTAAAAATCCTGTGGGGATATTCCTGGTAAATTAATACTGTGGACTTTGATGAACTGGTGCTAATAGACTGTGATATTTGGAAAGAATCTAAATCAAAGCAATAACACTTCCGTCCCATAAAAGTCAATGATAATAAATCCACATGCAAGAGGGAAGAAGAGTTACAGAATTATCTGAGGACAATCTGGACTTGTGTGCTTCTCTATTTCAATTTGGAAAGCTTGAAAAATGTAAATCTGGTCAGAAAACATTTTACAATTTTTATCTTTTTTTTTAATAGACTAATGTTAACCTCAAAACATACCAAATTAAGAGATGTCAGTGATTTCAAAACATAAAAATTAAGACTAAAAAAAGAGAAATGTGCTAAATTCTACATATTCCAGCATGCTGTTTACCTTCAACAAGCTAGTAATTTCAGATGTGGTTAAATCCTTTTTGATCTGTCCTACGTGATTGGAGGATTTCCTTTCTTTATTTTCATTTGATTTTATGGTAGTTGCAGGACAAGGTTTGTCTATAGAATGACAAATCATTGCAGAATGACCACAGCAAAACTAACCATGACTTTAGTCAAGTGCAATGGCAAATTCGTTTTTGTGCAAGGGGCAGTGGTGGAGGGAAGCCTCACTCAGATAAAGTTAGGTAAAGAAGAAGTAACAACTCAGTGAGAAGCTTGCCATGATCAAGTGTTTACAAAAGGACATACATACAAAAAACATACTGTGTTTACTGTTTTTTGTTTCCAAAAATAAGCTTACAAGTGCAAAGCCTTGCATTTGGAACTCATCAGAGTCTATGATGTTAGCGAAAAACAATTTAACTATTTGCTGATCTGTCACTTCTGTGGGTAACCCTCTGTGCATGATCTTTTATGGGCAGACAGGAGGATGAAGTTCTTGCTCCCAAGAATCATCCAGGCAAAGCCCTTAACCTGACCTCCATCAGCTGGGGGTAAAACTCTCCATAGACTTCAAAAGGAGGTGAATAAACATACTGAGGAAGATACATGGGGGAAAAAAGTGTCATTTGAAACCATCTCTTTGGAAGTGGATAGCATGCTCGCCAGAGATTTAGCACACATCTCTAGCAGGCATAGTCTGTTCACATCCAGGATGCATCACAGTGCATCATTATTCCTTTATTATAATTTGATTAGTTTTATTTTATCGTAATTTTATTTATGATACAACCAGTGGTTCTGCTTCCAGAGGAAAAGGAAGTGGCTTGCAGCTTGCCTCTGCACCCTAAGGACAAGTGTGTAGGGATCTACTGGAGAGAAGTGGGGGCTCATCTTATTCTTCCAGGTTGTGTAAAGAACCCATGGTGAAGGTGAGACCTAATGGGAAAACTTGAAGAGAGACAAGTCTAAAGTCTCCTTTACTTCCTTTTTTCCAGAAATGGGAATATTGAAAGCCATCTTCCTTGTGGATTGGATTCCTGGTCCAACACAAGAATCCTTACAAGCCCAGCCAGTCTCCTGCCCTCCAAGCACTCTCCACCTGGTCATCCTTGCTAACCTCACCACCATGGAACAGGAGGGATTACCTGTAGGTTTATGTCAATCCATAAGCAAGGTAAACATGATTTTGGTAGGAAAAGCAGACATTAGGATTTTATTTGTGGTTGCTTTCAGTATTGAGCAGATTTAGCAGTGTGAAATGTCACACTGCATTTCCTCAGGTAAATTATTCTGTATTTCATTTTTTGGAGAAGGACAAAAAGAGAAGGTCAAGGAGAAGATAAAGAATAGGGAAGCAGGGTCTATTGTGTATTTTCATTAGTGATTAACACTTTACCTGTCTTTTTTTTAAATCATTTGGAGAGAAGCCATGAGGAAAACACACAGATGGCCAAGATAATGGGAGATTGAGCATTTTTTCTCCCTTGGTTGTTTTACTAAACTAATCCTAGTTTAAAGGAGCAGTGGGAGCCATTACTTGCTATGGCATGAAAAACAGAGGACTGAGTAGCCCTTGCAGATTAGATCGTTATAAATAATAATATAAATGCTAACTAGATATTTAAGAAATAGTAAAACAAATGCTGAATTATTAAAATTAATACTTACTCTATTTGTTTTTCGTCCTCCAGAAAAAAAACCCCTATCCATTGTTTCTTTCCTTCTTACTGAATTATTAGACTAAACATGTATTCCCAGTTACACCATACATATTTGAGCCATTGCTGCTAAACTGATGATGTTATAATGAACACAACTATTTCAAAGAACATCACTACTTTCTGCAGCCGCATAGGGGCTCGAATGCAGTCCAAAAGACTTAGATAAACATTAGAGAGCATGTTAAACTTGCAGAAGCCATTCTTAATTATGTTACAACCTCTACCGTATTTATGACAGCAGAAGGTATTGTCCCATGCAGGCTTGAAACTGATCCTCCGTTGGCATAAATCCTGACTTATACGTGCAAAAATATCTGTATCATAGCTGCCTTATTACTTCCCTGCCATTTGTCAACCTGTCTGCTGGGTCACTGACATGTTTTTAAATCTCTAAGTTCAATTTCATATATGTCTGGTACAGTAAGTCCATGCAGACCCGGTAAATTAAGCTCCCAGCTTGGTGCCTTGGAGCAATCAAATCACCGCTTACAAATGTCTAATTAATAGATAAATAAATTACAAGAACTGAAAGAATATTGTGATCGTCTCACCTGATCTTCTGCCTGTAATAGGCCTTAAGGATTTCTGGAGCTAATTACTCATTTCCTAAATGTTTTGAAAGTTTAACTCCCTTTTTGATCATCAGTCTTCATGCAACCCCCTATGGAAATAGATAGAATTTCTTAAGCCTAAATACTTCATGAGTCTTTTGTAACATTTCTTTCTTAAACTTCTCTCTCAGTTTTCTATAATGTCTTGGGGAATCATGACACAAAGTTTAAGAAAACAAGCATAATTAAAAGTCAAATAATGCCAGAGGTGGGGACTCTATAACAGCCCAAATAAAATTTAACCTGTATTTACATAACCTACTGTTTAAAATACTTCTTTCCCTGTAGTCCCTTTTTCTGATGTAAGAAGATACTTACAGACTGCTATGCAGTAAACGTTCTTTTTGAGGGGCTCTTGGAATCCTTTTTAGAAGGGCATGTTTTCATTTATGTAACTGTTCTTAGGGTTACTCTCTGAGCTTTGTCCAATTCTATATCCTACATCCTTACAGAATCCAGAGCTGAACATGGTGTTGCAGGTGGTGCTATAAGGATGCTTAGTGTAGATAGAAGCAATACAACTGCTCTACTACTGCTTGATGTGTTTATATGTACAATGGTCTAATTAGCCATTTTATTCACTTGTATTTCACTTCCTTAACAACATTTGTGTTACCTGAAAACCTGAACATTAGTAATTCTGTGTTTACTTCTGAGCCACCAGTTAAAATAAATTACTACATTAGAGCAGCTGTTAAGGACAGACCATCTAGTCCATTGCCTCATCTCCAACAGTGGCCAACAAAAAGTTTTTAAGGAAAACTTATAAGGAATAGGTTATGTATAAAATGGTCTTCCCTCAGTTTACTCCCATCTCCATAATCATAAGTCTTGCAGAGTCTGCAACTACATCAGGCAGATAACTTAGGAAACAGAATGAGTCCTGACTGGATGGCACTGATGGCTGGTCTTTTACAAAAATGTAATTCATAAGTACCTTTTGAAGCTTGCCAATTAGCCAATTCTTAATTCTTGTGAAACATGCCTTCTTGATTTTATATAGCAGTAATTTGATTTTAAAACTTCCATGTCATATCATACCTTTTGAAATCAAATTGAAATACATCTCATCTAGTGTATTTATGAGCTTTTAATTTTTTCAAAGTAAGTTCTGATGTTATCTTGATGGGATCTGCTTTTTATAAACCCACGTTGATTGGAGTTAATTACATCTTCCTCCTTTAATTCTGTTTTAATCTAGACCTGTATCAGTTTTCTAGCAGGCTGTGTTTGTGATCAGTGTCAGACTGACAATGACTCAAGTCATTTTGGTTAAGTATCCTTTGGAAATCTGCTGATTTTCCAAGATTCATTGAACATCAACATTTATGTCAAAAAGAACTTCTTAATTTTCAACACCTGTGCATAATAATTGTATAAGTCTGCTGATTTATATATATTTAGTAGTAGCAGCTCTTTTTACAGCCTCTTGCATTACTGACAGAAAGGAAGGTATTGAAAGACCATCAGGTGCTGAAAATACATTAGTTGTTTTTTTCAAGCAGAGAACAGAAATATTTACTGAATGCATATGTCCCTTGCACCTTTTTATCAATAGTTTTATTTTTTCTGGGTAGGAATAAGCCAGGACTGTATTCATGCTCTTTTTGTTAGAAGCTCTTTCTTATCTGCTAAATTTCTTAGGCTACAGATTATTCCCTGGGTATCCTTTTCCTCCCCCTAACAATTTTCTGTAATTGCTAATATCTGAGTTTTATTAATTGCTATCAACTTTTCTTTTTTTTTTTTTCCTGTGTTCATTTCATCTTTGTAGCCCCTTTCTCTATGTTAGACTGTTTTTAATTTCTTTTAAGCTGTTGTCATCAGAAACTGTGTCCAGTTCTGGGCTCCTCAGTTCAAGAGAGACAGGGAATTTTGGAGACAGTCCAACAGAGGGCTACGAGGATGATTAAGGGTCTGGAACATCTCTCGTATGAGGAAAGGCTGAGAGACCTGGGGCTGATTAGTCTGGAGAAGAGAAGGCTGAGAGGAGACCTTATAACTGTCTATATAAATCTGAAGGGTGGCTGTCAGGAGGATGGAACCAGTCTCTTTTCAGTAGTGCCCAGTGACAGGATGAGGGGCAATGTGCACAAACTGCAGCACAGAAAGTTCCACCTCAACATGAGGAAAAACTTCTTTACTGTGAGGGTGACAGAGCACTGGAACAGGCTGCCCAGAGAGGTTGTGGAGTCTCCTTCTCTGGAGACCTTCAAAACCCGACTGGACGCATTCCTGTGCAACCTGCCCTAAGGTGATCCTGCCTTGGCAGGGGGGTTGGACCAGATGATCTTCAGAGGTCCCTTCCAACCCCTACCATTCTGTGATTCTCTGAAATACCACCATAACAGGGACTAGGAGTTCAGGAAAACGGTTGGATTAGATTTTGATTATAATTAGCTGTACGAATGTGGCTTCTGTTCAAATTACACCAAAACAGTAACATCGCATCCTTTTCTCCTTGTGATACCTCCTTGTGTTTTAGCCTTTTAACTGCTGAGACACATATAAAACAGTATGCCCAGGAAATCATACTACTTTGTGGAGTTTTCCAAAGATGTGGTTTGCTAATTCAAAGCGTATCACAGTACGCTTTTTCAGCACCCTGGAATAAATTCTCTCACTTAGAATTCAATGGATTAATCTATTATGAAAACTAATTAACATTTTGCCACCTGACTGAATTAGTCAATTCCATTAGGGCACCTTCACCTTCAGTGGCAAGGTAGAAAAAGAAACTATATGGCGTTCTGCTGTATGACCGTATGAGAAATTCATAAATAATGAAGCTGTTAGCATTAAGACCATATGTATGATATGTATATCACCATCATCATGTTTACTGTTCTGTGGCAATATAAACTTTAGTTAAAAATCCCTCAAGAACGCTAGTGAAATATTTGTATTCTGTTTGTTGGAAAGAGCTGCTTGCTTTATTTCACAGATGTTTTTATGTAGGGAATTCACAAGTGAAGTTTCTGGTTCAGTTTGTCTTTCTTATATGGACTGTACAGCTCGTCAGAGTCTGTGTTCCCACAGATTGCCATAATGGGCTTGGTTGTTGTTGAACGATAGCTGTCAATGAATAACTGTTGTTATATCCTTTGGCATGTCTCACAAATGACAAAATTGTGATGGCTCCAAGTTTCATATAGTAATATACTTTGAAATTAAACAGAGCTGTTGCCTATCAGTTGCAAAATAGTGTATAGTGATGGTGAGAACGATGTCAGTTTTTCAAGTGAGCAGAGAGGTTCAAGCTGTGGCAATCAGAGCCATGTTCTAGGTCTGAAGAGATTCCAGGAATAGAATGAACCTCTATTCAAATACCATTTGGATAGTGTACTTAAATAAAACCACTCAAAATATCAGAAGTTTGTCTGGTAGAAAAACCCCATAGCTTTTGAAAAGAAATAATCCTTTTTTGGAGACAGCAATTCACAATGTTGACAAAAATGTCATTGACATTTTCAGCATTTTTTGACAGGTTCTTTTCATCTGGGTTTTCTACTCATATTTAGCCTAATGCAGTTCTTCCTGGAAGAGTTTCCCTCTGTATTTTTGCAAATTGAACCAGACAACATCAAGGCTGTGCTGAAGTTGAGCACAATGAAAGACTGAAGGAAGTAGCTAATTCAGAGACTTTGGGGACTGATTATTGCTGGGAGAAGAAAGAGGATTCAGTGGTAATAGATATGCATTGTTGTAGAATCAGTATGCCTTTTCCTCAAGGTTTAGCATTTATAGAAGTAAAGTAAAATAATGCAATATGGTAGAAATGAAACCAGAAACTCTCTTCTCCTGAAGAAAAGGAGGCTCAGGGGAGACCTTATTGCTCTCTACATCTCTACAACTACCTGAAAGGAGGTTGTAGTGAGGTGGGTGTTGGTCTTTTCTCTCAAGTGACAAGTGATAGGGCAAGATGAAATGGCTTCAAGTTGCACCAGGGGAGGTTTAGATTGGATATTAAGAAAAATTTCTTCACTGAAAGGGTTGTCAAGCATTGGAACAGGCTGCCCAGGGAAGTGGTTAAGTCACCATCCCTGGAGGTATTTAAAAGATGTGTGGATGTGGTGCTTAGGGACATGGTTTAGTGGTGGACTTGGCAATGTTAGTTTAACAGTTGGAGTCAAGGTTCTTAAGGGTCTTTTCCAACCTAAACGATTCTGTGATTCTATGAAACAGGCTGAGCAAAGGCAGAATATTTTGCCTAGTTAATAACAACCACAGAATATCCTTCTAAGGTAGTCTTGGAATTATGCGGTGGTCAGACTGTTCCCAAATCATCTGGTTCTGTAGGAATCTCATTTTTTTTTTTACAGACCAGAAAGAGGAAAGGTGCTGTCCTTTGCACAAAGGAAGAGATCGAAAGTTAGCAAGAGAGGATCCCACACAACTCAAGGAACATATTGTATTTTTAGATCAAGTAAAGAGGGCAAAATAAATCTCTGCTAATATTTCTGAAAAATCACCTGAGACTTTGTCACATTTGTCTAATCTATCATTAGAGCTATCTTAATTTTAACTCCATGTCCTTCACATAGTTTTCCAGGAGGAGAACATATGAACCTTGAAATTCTTGTCTGTTACCACCACTGTGAATTCCTCTGGGAGCTGATGCAAGTCACATCTTCATCTTGCGTGGTCAGTGGCTGAGGACTGGCTTAGGAGAGTCTTACTGACATAAGGGGAAGAGAACCAAGACTTCTGTTTGTAGTAAGAGTCTTTATTTGCATTCATTCATTCTCTTTAAGGCTGAGTTTTCATTCCCTTAGCAACTGGCAGTGGGCTAGGGGGTAGCAATAAAGCAGTAAAGTAACTCATTATTTCTACAACCTATTGAGCTATCCTTTTAGAAAAGACTATAGTAGGTCAGAAAACTACATTCCCATTCTTCATAAATTTTGTATTATCTGAAACCTTTTCATCTTCAGAAAGAGAGAAAGACTGAAAATTTGAAGATGTTTGTTAAAATCGAATTCTGAAGGATATGCCTAAAATAAGATATGCTTCTCCAAGTTCTCGAAGCTTACTGACTCAAAGTGGGGCTATTTCTGGCCAATTTCATGGTGCTACAACATAAAGTTATAGGGGCAGATGACTGCTGTATTTTCGGGGTAATTGGATCTCCAAGCTGCTTGTGATCACATAGTCAGGGCCATGTGAGGGCACTAGCCCTAGGCCAGTAGCCAGGCTGAGGAATGGAAACACGGGGTTCCCCGCACTTCATTCTGGATGGTGGCTTGCAGGGGGACAAGGAGCCAATCCCAGACTTGGGCTCTGAACAATGTGGCAGAAAGACTGGACAACCTGTCCAACAAATTCTTCTCACTGCTGATGAAGACTGATTTCCCAAGCATAAAAAGTGGGCAGCAATTCTGGGAAGCAGATATCCCAGAAGTTTAAAAGCCCTGGGTATCTGAGCTGTTTGGCAGTCCTTCAGGGAGCATCTGAGAAGCTGGGTGTATGAGCGAAGAAGAAAAGAGACAGAGAATTGGGTGAATTTTGTTAGCAAACTTGTTCAAATTGACACATTCCTGCAAAACATTTCACTTTCAATGGACTGACATTTTTCTGATAGAAGTTTATCTTTTTGAAACATGCCTGACCACTACCAGTCAAATCATCATGAAACCCCAGGAGACTCAACAGTCCAGCTTCTTACGTTGTAAGAGAAGTTTATGCATCTTGCTTGAATTGGCATGACCTTTTTTACTTGATCTTGTTATGCCGCAGGTCCTCTGGGTACTATTTGTGCCTCCCTGTGGCTGTTCTGCCACATGCTATTTTTTACAGGACTTTGTACTAAAGCAATAGCCTGCATGTGTCTGTTTTGGGCATTTATGAACCAGCTTGCACCTCTGACCACATAGCTGTGCAAAGAAGTTCATGCTTTTAACATTTCTCCCCAGATAGAGAGCAGGTCTTCCAATGGCTGGTGCACACAGAATAAAAAGAGAAGGTACTGCTGAAAGCTGAGTGAGGGCCAGCAGAGAGACAAGTATTAAAGCAGTCAGGAAGAAAGTGGAATTTTGTTCTCCAAATGAAGATTGACACATTCACATAGTAATAAAAAAAAAAAAAAAACAACCCAAAAACCCAATCATTAACTCAGCCTGGGGTAAACTGAATGATTTATGCCAGGACTCAAAACTGATCTCTGGAAGAAGACAGTAACCTTTGCTAGCCCCAAAACACACATCACACTAGCGCCAAAAGGGTAAACATGTTCCTTTTTGCAATTTCTGCTTTTGTTTTCGCTAAAAGAAGATCCATAGGGTAACCTACAGTCTAAATTCTCTTTCCTTTCTTAGCTATTTCTGAAGTTTCATTTCCATTTTGAAGCCAAACATCAAAGGTTTTTTTCCTTTGTTTAAGATATAAAAAGAGAGTGAGCAAGAAAGAGAGATGTTCATATCTTCACATAAGACGTCTGAAAATAGTGAATACTCATCCTGACTGATCCAGATCTATCACTCTGAAAAAAACAAGTAAATTTTGGCTGTGTTTTACAGAGCTCCCAAATGTGTGACCTCTCCAGCATCTTGTAGAATATGCCATATATCTTTCTTTACTCAAGGAATGGATGCTGTGCAATAACATAGATCCTAGGTGCTCTACTTGAGTGCAGTGTCTGGTTGGCCTTGCATTTTGTTTTTTCCTGAATAAACTTCAGTAAAATTATTCTTATTAAAACCTGAATTCCCTGCTCTGCATCTGGCAGTTAAAAATATCTATGAGATACAAGGCACCCAGTTTCAAATGTTAACTAGATTTAATGCTGCTTTGATTCAGGAAGAAGAAGGTCTGGAATTGATGTCACATCCTCAGCAGGGTGTGTTAGCTACTAGGTAATCCATGTCTGGACATTTTGAGCAACTCTTCTCGAATCAGACCCGAAGGTTCTGTTTGGAACTAGAAACTTTGATACAACTTCCCTGTTTTTGAAAAGCAAACGACAACCAATGACTTATGGAAGGTTTCATTTTTGTTTCAGGTATGAACAAGGACACACTTAGAAATCCAAAAGATTTTCACAAATGAGTATTCTCAGCCACAACTCTATCACAGCATAGAGATGCCACTTGATCTAAAGTACCACTCAGACCAGCTTTACGCAATGAACAAATGCCACTGGCCGTGATGAAATAACAAAATGTAGTTAAGCAAGGAAGATGCTAAAAGAATTGAACTGAAAGAAATAAACCAGTGTGTTGCAATCACATTTCTGTTCCTAGATTAAAGGTAGCAGATAAGGAAAAAATAGCTCACCCTGACTGCTTTTGTAACCTACATGAAATGATTTCAGGGATCTTCACAAAATTGTATAGGTATCACTTGAATCCATCTTTAATATAGGGTGCACTACACTATACACTCTATGCTAGACTACCAAGCATTCAATACCACTGAATAACACCAATTTCAGTGAAATAATTTAGTATGATTTTCACCCATGAAATATGAAAAAATCTGCTGCTTATTCCTTTTAGTGCAATAAAATATTTTTGAAAACCTGGGGAAAAAAGTTAATTGCAGGAAAATAAATTAATATTTTAAGTGAATTTGTTCACGTAGTTCATTTGGATTTGCTTTCCTCTTAAAAATAGGTACCTCAGATAAGGAATATTTCTGAAGACCTTATTAATTAAATAAACATTAATGAACTTTTTGGGGTGATAAAATATGATTCCAAGACTGGTATTCATCCAGTGCAAGAACAAAAACTTAATGTGGGATACATGCAAGGTGTACAATGGACCAGTAATTTTAAATGAACAACATACTCAAGAAAACAGTGATTTCCTCAAGGATTACTACAAACAGAGAAAAAGGAAAAATGATTTGAAAATACATTACTGAAATCACTCAGTTACTTCAGTCTTTTAATTATTGGAAAGTTCTATTAATTTTTTTTCAATTACCTTTTGCAATACTGAAAAGTACACATAAAGATATTTTTGTCACTTTCTTTCTTGTCAAGAGTAGATTTTATTCTGTACGTCTGTTTTGCATTGGTCTTTTGCAATTATCTTTTTTTTTAGTTAACAGGGGAAACTCATGTTGAAAAACTAGTTTTGTATTCTGGTTTGAAGATGTTTATATATGATAGTCATTTATGCCTCCTCTATGTCCAAACTCCATATTCATCAAGTAGCTGCTAAATTTACTATACTCCCTGCATAGAGATTACTGGCACACCTTACTCTAGATGTTGCTAGTTCCACTGTAACATCGTGAGAGCCAGAGCAAGAGTTATTAGTTCCTCTGGCAGGACTTCAAGCACTTGCTTCCTGTAGCACAGTGGATGAGTAAGTTTATCAGATGGATTGTAAGGCAATTGCCATGCCTTTAAATAGTCTTTGGGAGTTGGGATCCAAAAAAGTGATCATTTCCAGATACTTTGGGCTAGACTTCAGGAAAGCTGTGAGGAGGATGAAAAGATTTTAAACACTTTGTAAAGAATGCTGACATGAATGGATCTAAGCACATTTGAAGTATCACAGTGTCCTTTGTATAGTGGATGTTGCTTTTTGGCAAAATAAAAGAAGATGCAGATATTTACAGATGTAGAAGGAGTATTATCTGAAAACAGATTCTTTGTTACTTGCACCTTTAGCTTCCTGAGGCCATACTCCTGTGTGCCATTCATCATATCTAATTCCAGGGCCACTTCTGTGCTGCCTAGAAAAAGTGAAAAGAAATCCCTCACATCTTAATTCGCATGTGAAAATGTATTGGAAAATATTATAAATGCCAGTCAGGGCTCAGATATAACAAAAAGGGATCTACAGGTTAAAATATGGGCAGAAAATAACATGCAAACTAAATTATCTGGATAATAATGTTTTAAATCCATGCTATTCAAGTGAAGACAGATAAGTGAAAAAGAAGCAAGGCTGAAAGAATCTTAGAGGTGGCCATAGAAAACAAATTAAATTACTTTGTAATGAAACACAATGGCATTAAGAATCAATGTGTTTGGAGAAAAAGGGAGAAGGAGAGGGTAAGCTGAATTCTCAGATCAATCCTTGCCTGCTGTTCAGCACTTGTGAAACAGTTAAGTCCCACCTTGTTTTCAATTCTAAACCTGGGAATATCAGAAAAAGATCAGCAGACTGGAAAAAGAATAAGAAAGAATAAGCAGAGACATTTAATCACTTCAAGTCTGTCTATCTTCTTCTGCTTTATTCACTCTTAAATCTATGCCTTAGTTAAATCTTCCTATCCACAGATATCCAGGCAGCCTGAAGTTAAGTGCCTAATAAGACAAAAAAGAGGGTCATTACTAGGAGGCTGTATCACCCGTGGCAGTACGGGTATTCTTAAACAGTAATTTCTTCATTGTACACTGGCTGTTTTACCATTAATGGTGTGTGTAAGCCCTTGGACACTGGGACATTGCTCTGGAAGCTGTAAGATTGTAAGTCATTGACACTCCTTAGAAAGGGAGTCCTCTTGCCAGAGGAGGCAATGCTGGTCTTATCCCCTATTCTCACAGCTCCCACCCTGCCAGTGGGAACCCCACCTTCCCTGTGGAGCATAGCCTCCTGTTGGGGGAGGAATTATACTGATATGGCAGCACTGTGGACCTGTACAAAAGAATCCCTTTATTATTAGAGGCTCCTCTGATGTTTAATTAATAGTATTTGTGAAGCATTCTGACGCCTTTGGGTGAGGATCTTCACAGGAAGTAGTGAAGAGTTGTTGTGGTTTAACCCCAGCCAATGACAAAGCCCCACGCAGCCACTCGCTCACTCCCCCATGGTGGGACGGGGGAGAGAATCAAGAGAGTACAAGTGGGGAAACTCATGGTTTGAGATAAAGACAGTTTAATAGGTAGAGCAAAAACCATGCAGGCAAGCAGAGCAAAATAAGGAATCCATTCGCCACTCCCCATGGGCAGGAAGGTGTTCAGCCATCTCCAGGAAAGCACGGCTCCATCACGAGTAATGGTTTCTTGGGAAGACAGATGCCATCACTCTGAATGTCCCTCCATCCTTTCCTTCTTCATCGTCCCAGCTTTATATCCCGAGCATGACGTTATATGGTATGGAATATCTCTTTGGCCAGCCTGGGTCAGCTGTCCTGGCTGTGTCCCCTCCCAGCTTCCTGTGCACCCCCAGCCTTCTTTCTAGCAGGCCAGCATGAGAAGTTGGACTGTCCTTGACTACTTAGCAACAGCTTAAACCATCAGCATGTTATCTACATTTTCTTATCCCAAATCCAAAACGTAGCCTCACTCTAGCTTCTGTGAAGAAAATTAACACTATCCTCGCTGAAACCAGGACAAGAGTGTTCTGTGCTCTCTCTGTCTCATGATGTGCCAAATAATCTTCTGTTGTCTCCTGTGGTCTGTGATCACTCTGTTCTGAAACAGCCACGTTTCCCAAGGTGGGGTGAAGGCAGAATGGTGTCGTACCAATGCAGCAGGGAAGTGCAAGAGAAAGCCTTTGGCACTGTGTTTAAAAAGGTCATTTTAAGTAGCCCTGAGAGACAGATGCACAGCATCATGTCAAGATAATTACAGTGGATGGTGCCTGATGGTGTTGTCTTTATTGTTTATAAGGACACTGTCTGTTTGTGTTCATGTTCTTGTCTCTCAAGTTTGTTCCAGCATATGAGTCCATTTTTAAAATTAACCTTAAAGAAGCCCAGAAAGGAAAAGTCACTCTCCCATACACACACATGTGCACACACAAAAAAACCCTGACAGAACATGACACATGGAGTGTCAACTCTTAGTTGTCAGTTTCCTGGCTTTTTTCAGTTGTAATAAGACTTTCAGATAACTTAGAAATGTGAACTTCTAATCTTTCTTTATGTGTGTCTCTGTATTTCATGCTTGTATAAACAGGATTTGGACTGAAAAGCAACACATTACTTATGGCAGTTGTAAATAAACTCAGACAGATCTTTTCCAGAATAAAGTTACGAAATCAGTTGACTTCCTAAAATATCGGGTATGTGTGACTGTTAAAAAGCAAGCAGCAGGTTACATGTGGACATCTTCCCCTTCCCTGTGTCATTAAGCTGATGGAATTATTCATGCTAAGGAAGGGCCATGTATGTAAAGCCAACGTTAATGTGTCATAAGTTAAATGATACTAGAAAATGGAAGAACTGTTTATGTCAGTTTAAATCTGTCCTTGGTCACAGATATAGAAGGTGGGAGCTAAATAGCTCTCACCAATGTTTAATGAACTCAAAGTGTCATTTTTCCAGTTATTCACAATCTGTCTGTGTGGACTTAGAGTGCTGGGCAGGCTTGCTCTCAACTTTGTGACACAGAAGCTGACTTTTATGGGAATAGTGACGAGAGTGGCTAAGGAACAAGCGTAACTTGTAGGAGGTAAACTAGTGGCAGAGTGGAGAATGGAATTCAAGTTTCTTAACTTGCAGAATTAGTGTCTGATCTCTGCTTTGTGTTCCCTATACAGTCACAAAATAGGTGCAATGGAAATAAAAACAAGGGTTTGATTGCTGAAGCAGTGGTTTCTGTCAGCGGAGGACATAGAAAATGTAGCCTAGGGTGTTATAGCTCAGTAATAAGACCATAAGATCCACCAAGAGATTAAAGAATGTTCTTCCAAGAACACTGAGTTGACCAGATATGCGTCTTGAGAAAGAAGGTAACAGCTGTTTTGCATTCTCTCACTTCTTCAGAGAGGACACTACACTAACTCTTTCTGTTTAATGGATGGAGTGGCCAACACTGAAGTTTTGTGGAGAGAAAGCTCCTGAGGCCCATCTGTGTCGATCAAGAATTACCTATTTATCATGGCTGCATCAGCATTGCTGCAAATGGGCTCCACATGTTCCATGGGGACTCTGCATTCTGTCAAAGGGGTTCAGTGGGCACAATGCATTACTTCTGCCAAAAACAGTGACCTCTGATCAAGAACAGATTTAATTCTGGGATGAGAAAAGTGTTGAGGGATGCTGAGCAGAGGACCTACTGTTGTTATTCATGTAAGTTCTGAAAACCTCATATATTCCACCTTGGGAAAGACAAAATGTACAGTTCCTGTGGGGTTCTTGTCTGACCAGGGAGAGCAGATATTTCCCAAAGCCCCTAAGCATTGAAGGAACCACAAAGATCCAAGTTCTGTCCCTTAGAGTGGGCATTGTTAATTCTGTATTAAATCTGAATCTTCAGAGCAAGATCTGTGAGTCTGCAATGCCTAGTGCGAATGCCTCAGCAGAGCTTGCTTGTTTCTTTGATTGTTTGTTTCTCTGATTTAGTGCATGTGATTTTGTTTACTTCCAAAGGCTGGCCTAGTGAATTATAAAAGCCTGCTATTAGTGCATCCAGTAGAGTTGCTCCTTCAGGTCAAATGGTGAGGATTTATGCCTTTCATGCTAGACTTTGAATCTCATTGATGATCTCATTGTGCCTGTGTAGGTATCATATACACTCTAATGTAAATGTGATGAACAGGAGTAACACTGACCTTTATTTCTTATTCCAAACCTTATAATCTTGGTCAGAGTTTTGTTTCAAAAGTAGCTGGTGACTCATTGCTGGGGTTGCTATTACATATCAAACTGGCTTAGACAGCTTACAGCTAAACTGTGGGGTGCAGGAATACTTCCCAGCTCCTAGGTTCAGGGCCTCTGTCTTCATATCCTTCTTTTGGGAAAAAAAGATGCTTTGTGTGGATAGGAAGACAACAAGGATACTCCTGCAAGTCTCCCAGTCTGTGTGCTCAGAGGACATCCCAGATGAAGGATTTTTGGATGAAATGTAATCAGCCTGACATTATAAACTTTGCCTTGAAGGTTCTTGTGGGTTTTGCCTTCACGTGGCAAACAACATGGTAATTTTCAAAGTGGTAGCAGTTTTCAGTCACCTCAAACTCAATCAGGCAGATTGCAATCAAGAATTCATAATAAGTGAAAATAATTATTCATTTCATACCCTTTTATTAACTCATGAGATCAGCTGACAGTTTGATCTGAAATGCAACTTCTAGCGTAACAGGAAAACCAGTCTGGGATTTGCATGTTGTCATAACTTTGGGAAGGAGCTTAAACATGCAAAGGATTAAAAGGTTTTGTAGTAGTTTAATCAAGTACAAGAGAAGGTACCTGGAAAGTGATGCAGCCAGTCAATACCCTGAGGGAAAGGGAGGTGGGAAGATTAAAAAGACCTTTCAATTCCTGTTATTTGCATTTTTTCCAGAGTTAATTATTTGAAAGCAAATTGCCTTGAATCAGCACATTCCACATTGCTGGCTCTGGACCTTTTTATGTCTGGGGTTTGGGACCACTGGTACAAAGCTCCAAAACATTTAGTCAAAGTATTAAAAAAACCCAAACCAACATTGCCCTTAATGCAGAGTGAGGAGAAGGAATATCTGTCTTCCATTGGACAGCATTAACCAGAAAGTCTTTTCACATATGTCAAGACAGAGGTGAGTCTAATTGAACTCCAAAGATTTTGGCAGATTTTATAATATTGTTATAAGTCAAGATTAGATTATGGGACAACACTTGTAGACAGACCAATTTCCATATAAAGTATTCTGTTATGTGGTTTTGTCCTGTCCTTGTCTTTGGCCACTGGTACAAACTTAAAATCTTCTAGTCGTTAAAGAAGAAACCATAATTGTATCTCCAAATATTTCACTCCAGGAAGAGAATCAATATTAGAGGTTAGAAGTGTTCCATTGATTTTACTGTGAAAAGTCAAACTGCATTCAGTTTGGAGTGGGAATATTAGTAAAACATTGATTAAATGTTTCTGCAACCAGCAGTGGGTGGAGTTTACACATTTATCAGTTCTTAGCTGTTTCATTTAAAAAGCAGTTTGATTTCAAAATCAAAATAATTGGTGTACACCATCTTTTAAATTTATGGGTTGAGTTACAAACCTCATCAGAGTAATCTGCATGTTGTTCTGACCTTGTATTTCTTCTGCTGGTTTCATGTTTGATGCTTAGGCTCTCCCTTCTTTCATCACTGTTGAAGTCTTCCCCCTACTACATCTTTCATTACATGGATCAATTACACTGCTCTCAAAGGATGGTCAGTCATTTCATTTCATCTTTGAAAGAGGTGATTATTACATTTTCCCAGAATAAAAATAATTATGATGAAAGATAGTCTGTCTGTCTCCAGGAAATATACATTGTGAGCAATGTCAGGGCAGGCTTTTCTTATAACTTTTGCTGATACATTTCTGATTTGGATGCAGGACCTACAAGAAGACTTGAAAATTCTTACTCCTTAGATTATATTGATGTTAAGAGACCACACATGAAAGAGGAACACCATTGTGCTTGGTGCTCTCTGATGTGAACAGATAGTGAAAGACAATTCTTATCGCAAAAGAGATAATGACAAGTAAACGGTGGGAAGCACAAGGTCACAGAACAAGCAAATACCCTATTCTGAATCCTTATGACTGGTTTTGGGTCCTTGTGCCTTACTCTGTTTCCTTGGTCAGCATTTTAAACACTCTACATATAGCCCTCCATGTTTTCTGGTTGATAGCACTGCTCCCTCATCACACAGACTATTTGCCTCTTTTATTACCTTTGAGTACTATTTACTTGAAGACCTTCAAAAGGGATGCCACTGTAGTGACTGTCATTAGCTATTAGCTGCTTCAGCTGCACAGAGGGAAGAAATCCATGGAACAAAGTAGAGCTTGTACCTGCTTCATCATTTGCTGTACTCAGAATACTGATAACCTGTATAAATATAACTTGTTAATGGCAATGTTGATCTTGCTTTGTTTTCTTGGTAACTCATGAGTTGATAACCTGCATTCTGACAGATTTTTTTGAAATTGTGACGTGCGGAAACAAACTTCACAACTCAAAAGAGTTATAAAGCAGGTATGTTTATTACAGCACTGGACGCATGGGGGATATCTCCTCCTAACATGTGTGCGCTGAAACAAAAGTTCATCCTTTATATACCTTAAAGACATGAATATTCACACATTTTCCAAGAAAATTTGCCCCTGTACTCGGCATTGGTGAGGCCGCA